>NW_007072644.1:0-1400 GCF_000164805.1 Carlito syrichta
TGAGTGGATTGCCTGAGCCCGCGTGTTCAGACCCGCCTGGGCAACTGGCCAACACCTCATCTCTACAACAAATCAAAAATTAGCCAGGTGTGGTAGTGCACACCTGTAATTCCTGCTACCTGGAAGGCTGAGGCAGAAGATCACCAGAGTCCAGCAGGTTGAGGCTGCGATGGCTGGGAACATGCCACTGCACTCCAGTCTGGGTGACAGAGTGAGACTCCAACTCCAAAAAAGAAAGAAAGAAAGAAAGAAAGATGAGTTGGGGGTTTCCAGGTAGAGGAACTGAGGATGGCTGGACATTCTGAATAAACACCATGAGCAGATACAGAAGCAGACACCTAGTGGTCAAATGTGGCTAAAACATTGGAAATGTAGAGAGAAAATGAGTCATTAAATGATGAGAGAGGCTGAGGTCATATCATAAAAGACCTTGCATGACAAATGAATGAGGATGACTCACTAGTAGGTACTGGGGAGAGCCATTAAGAAATTTCAGTCTGGGTTCAGTGGCTCAGACTGCAATCCCACCACTTTGGGAGGCTGAGGTGAGTGAATTGCCTGAGACCATGGGTTTGAGACTCAGCTGGGCAACTTGGCAAGACCTCATCTCTACAATAAAGCAAAAATTAGCTGGGCATGGTAGCATGCACCTGTAGTTCCCGCTACTTGGAAGGCTGAGGCAGAAGGATCACAGCATTGATCACCAGGTCAATGCTGGTGTTGCTGTGAGCATGCCACTGCCCTCCAGCCTGGATGATGGAGTGAGACACCAACTCAAAAAAAATAATTTCATTGGTTAAGAGTTTAATATTTAGGGTAAATATATGATACATAAACATTTATATATTTGTGTGTCTATCTGTCTATCTTATATCATCTATCATCATCACCTATCTTCAGATAAATCACTTGAAACTCCAACTTGGAGATTCACATGAGTGAATTTCAGTTGTTACACAATTTCAAATGTCTTGCTTGAATCCATTGTTGGTATTGTCCAACACCACACAACTAGTCTGTAGTGGAGCTAGGACTAGATTTCTTGTTTCTTAATATCCAATATAGTCATTTTCTGCAGAGTGGGGGATGGCAATTGACAAGATTAAGGTGGTGGAGTCAGAGTTTCTTGTCCTGAGTTCTCCCTTCTTCTGGCATTTCTTCTTTCTCTCTCTACATTCCTCATTTCTTGAGGAGTCTTTTCAAAGGGGGTATTATCAGGAGTTCACTAGTTACCTTCAGGGTGACCTTGGGCAAAGACTTTACCCCTTAAGCCCTTGGTTTTATCATCTGTATCATGGAAGCAATTAATGTATGTCTCATGCTGTTTTTGTGCAACTGAACTGAACAGTGCCCAGCATCTTAACTACTAATTATATCTTAGTTGCCTTTTCTTTCTTACG
>NW_007072645.1:0-820 GCF_000164805.1 Carlito syrichta
CAAGTTTGCTGCCTAACATTCAATGAACCTAATCTAATTTTGAAACCAAAACAAGACAAGGAGAGAATGAAAGAAATATAAAGCCAACCTCACTTATAATCACAGATATACAAACCTTAAATGAAAATCAAATTCAATAGTGTATACATAAAAATGCTTCATGATTAAATAGATATCTTAAATTGCAGGAATGATTAGGGATTAGAAAATATCTAATGTATGTCATCATGTTAGTATATTAATGAGAAATATTTTGTAATTATTTTAATAGTTAAAAAACATTTGAATAAAATTATCATTAACAAATGGTAAAAGTTTTTAGAAAGACAGCATAGCTTAGAAACTAGATATAATTGGGAACTTTCTTAACTTAAAGAAGACATCTAAAACTAGCAGCAAATGTTATACTATAGTCTGAAACTGTAGAAGCATTCAGTGACAGGGACAAGATAGGAATACATGCTGCAAGTCCATCTATTCATCATGCACAAGAAGACTCACCTAATACAGTAAGATAAGAAAAAAATAGGAGATATGGGAAAGAGAAACTCCCTCCTCTTTATTTTAGACGCACCGGGACAGAACATCTAAGTCAATCTACCACTGAATCTACAATTATTAAATTTAGTAAGAGAGTTTAGTAAGATTTCCAGATAAAAGATCACATGTAAGTCATAGTATATATGTCAGTGTTATCTATGCATAGTATATAGATAGATGTTAGAAAACATAAACAATAAAAGCTAAAAGTCATCTGGGGATACATTTTTTTTTTTTTTGAGTTGGAGTCTCACTCTGTCGCCTAGACTGGAGTGCAGTG
>NW_007072646.1:0-798 GCF_000164805.1 Carlito syrichta
TCATGTTTCCCAGAAATCAATCCCACTTGGCATGGTTTCTAATTGAATTCATTTTACTATACGTGGCTGAGGATTGGTGTCCGAAATGCCGATGAATGCCTTCCAATGAATAATTGAAGAAAAAGCCTAGAGATTCCACACCTGCACCAACAGTATGGGAGCTCGGTGGACATCCACTCGGAGAACAATCCTAGCCCATGATAGCTGCTGCTTTCCAAAAGCTCTTGAAAGTCTCTGGAAGTTGTCCTAAGTTAGGCATCCAAGCCACCAGACAGATTTGGTCTCCGAGAGAGCATTGAGAGTAGGTGGCACATGGCCATGACCTATCCCCACCCCGAGCTGTACATGACGAAAGGTCTGCTTGGTTGAGTGTGGCCGAGAAGATGATGCTGTGTCTTCCCTCCGCTCCCAGACCGGAGAGTCAGTGTCTTCTTCCTTCCAGCTCTGAGTCATGGAGGCTCCGTTCCTGGCAAGTGAGTCCGATAGGCTGGGGCTTCCTTCCCCCATCTGTTGCCCACTCACAGGATTGGAGCTCTGTGCAGGGCCGGGCAGGCCGGGACAGTGGGGTTCAGATTTTCTTCTCGCTGCTTTTCTTGTAGAGCAGAGGTTACAAGCTGGTGGCGATCACCTGTTAGGACCTGGACACCTGACCTCACTCAGCACCCACCCCTGAAGCATGGATGTCACTCCAAGAGAAGTGGGTCCCTGTCCTTCCCGTTGGCTCCCGCGCATGGGTTTGGAGAAGGTTTTCTCGCAGTGGAGGCACTGTCTATGATCACAGCACTCTGAATATTCTCA
>NW_007072647.1:0-625 GCF_000164805.1 Carlito syrichta
ACATGCTTCTGTATCATAATTTTTCTTTGGAGTAGGAGTCTCACTCTGTCATCCAGACTGCATTGTAGTGGCACGCTCCAGGTCACCGCAGCCTCGACCTGCTGGGCTCTGGCGATTCTTCCACCTCATTCTTCCAAGTAACTGGAATTACAGGCGTGAGCCACCACGGACAGCTAATTTTTGATTTATTGTAGAGATGAATTTTTACCATGTGTCGGGGTGGGCCTCGAACCCGTGGGCTCAGGCGATCCAATCGCCTCGGCCTCCCAAAATGCTGGGATCACGGTCTCAGTCACCGAGCCCGTCCTACCAAAAAAAATTTCTTTTGCATATAATTTAAAAAACGGATCTGTCTTTATAATTTTATGTTATTAAACAGACCACTCAATATCATTATTTTCTTTTATTTTTGGAGACAGAGTCACCCTCTGTCATGCAGGCTGGAGTGCAATGGAACGATCAGAGCTCACCACAGCATCCATCTCCTAGTCACAGATACTCCTTCCCCCTTAGCCTCTCAAGCGGCTGGGACCATGGCGTGTTCCACCCATAACTGCCCTATTTTTTAAATTTTTTTTGGTGTTGAGATCTGTGTATTTTAACCAACCTGATCTCCTGAGCTTAA
>NW_007072648.1:0-738 GCF_000164805.1 Carlito syrichta
GGGACTTTAATACACCACTCACAACCTTAGACAGATCATCAGGACAAAAAATCAGCAAGGAGATGCGGAACCTCAATGAGACTCTGGACCAAATGGACTTAATTGATACCTACAGAACACTCCATCCAAAAACCACAGAATACACATTCTACTCATCACCACATGGAACATATTCTAAGATCGACCATATAATTGGACACAAATCAAACATAAGCAAATTTAAAAGGACTGAAATTCTACCATGCACCTTCTCAGACCACAGTGGCATAAAAATAAACATTGACACCAACAAAATCCCCCCAAAACCCACAAAGACATGGACACTAAACAGCATGATGCTAAACAACTCCTGGGTCAATGATGAAATCAAAACAGAGATCAAAAGATACCTGGAAACAAATGAAAATGAAGAAACATCTTACCAAAATCTCTGGGATGCCTTAGAAGCTGTAATAAGAGTGGAATTTATATCCCTACAAACAAACATGAGGAAAATGGAAGGAACAGAAATTAACAACCTAACAAGTCACCTAAAGAAGCTGGAAAAGCAAGACCACAAAAACCCTAATTTCAGCAGAAGAATCCAGATCACCAAAATAAAAGCCCAAATTCAAGACATAGAAGACAAAAAGATAATACAAAAAATCCATGAAACAAAAAACTGGTTCTTTGAAAGAATAAACAGATCGATGGTCCCCTAGCTAGACTGACGAAGAAAAAACGAGAAAAAACCAAATA
>NW_007072648.1:758-2175 GCF_000164805.1 Carlito syrichta
AAAACTTCCTACAAAAAAAAGCCCTGGTCCAGATGGCTTTCCTGCAGAATTCTACAAGACATTTAAGGAGGAGCTGATACCATTCCTACTGAAGGTATTCCAGGCGATTGAAAAAGATGGAACTCTCCCCAAATCATTTTATGAAGCCAACATCACATGATACCCAAGCCAGGTAAAGATCCAGCAAAGAAAGAGAACTACAGGCCAATATCTTTGATGAACATAGATGCTAAAATTCTCAACAAGATCCAAGCAAACTGGATTCAGCAATACATCTCAAAAATCATCCATCATGACCAAGTAGGCTTCATTCCTGGGATGCAAGGCTGGTTCAACATTCGTAAAACCATAAATGTTATTAAATACATTAACAGATGTCAAAACAAAAACCACATGATTATTTCATTAGATGCAGAAAAAGCTTTTGATAAAATCCAGCACCCCTTCTTGATAAAAACCCTTGAACATCTAGGCATATGGGGAACATACCTCAAAATAGTAAAAGCCATCTATGAGAAACCCACAGCGAGCATACTCCTAAATGGACAAAAATTGGAACCATTTCCCCTGAAAACTGGAACAAGACAAGGATGCCCACTCTCACCTCTCCTGTTCAACATAGTATTGGAAGTCCTGGCTCGAGCAATCAGAGAAGAGAAGGCAATCAGGGGTATCCAAATAGGAAAAGAGGAAGTCAAGTTATCTCTCTTTGCAGATGATATGATTGTATACCTTGAAAACCCAAGACAATCTGTCAAAAACCTCCTTACACTGATAAAGGCCTTTGGCAAAGTCTTAGGTTACAAAATAAATGTTCAAAAGACAATCGCATTTCTCTACACACCAATAATAAACAAACAGAAACCCAAATAAAAACACAATTCCATTCACAGTAACCACACACACAAAAAATTGAAATACCTTGGCATCTTCCTAACCAGAGATGTGAAAGACCTTTACAAGGAAAACTATAAAACACTGCTCAAAGAAATCAAAGTTGACACAAACAGGTGGAAAAATATCCCATGCTCATGGATTGGAAGAATCAACATTGTAAAGATGTCCATCTTACCTAAGGCAATCTACAAATTCAATGCAATACCCATCAAATTACCAGCAACATTCTTCTCAGACCTAGAAAAAAAAATGCAGGAATTCATATGGAAACACAAACGTCCAAGAATAGCCAAAACAGTCCTCAGCAAAAAAAACAAAGCAGGTGGTATCACAATACCAGATTTCAAACTTTACTATAAAGCTACAATCATCAAAACAGCTTGGTATTGGTACAGGAACAGGCATATAGATCAATGGAATAGAATTTGAGATCCCAGAAGCAAAACCTCATTTCTCAACCAACTCGTCTTCGACAAAGCCTCCACCACCTACCACTGGGGAGATGAGACCTATTCAGTAA
>NW_007072648.1:2195-14856 GCF_000164805.1 Carlito syrichta
TACATTTATAGATTAATTTCAGTTTAACAAAGACTTGTTTGGCATCTATGCTTATCCAGTCCATGAATAATGTTAAAAATATTGTGTAATATGGAGTCTCACTTCAGTTTAACACTCTACTGTGAGAACTCACTATGGATGAAATAGGCCTGAGTCTCTGAACCTTATCCAGTGGTCAGTTCTACCAAAGATATCTCAATTTAGTGCATATACTCAAATTTTTGCTTTTCAAAGCGCAGAGTCTAGGTCTACTCTGACTTAAGAGACCGAAAGAAAGAAAACAGAAGAGAAGATAGAATTAATGTATGAGAGTATGAGGATGAATATGTGCACAAAAAGAGTGGTGGGTGGAACAGACGTATGTGACTATGCATGGGTGAAAAGGCTGACATGCTTTGGATTGTAACATTTTTCTTGTTATTTTTGTCCTTCTTACCTATTGGTGCTACATATTCGGTGCATTAGCGGTCAAATTACCAGCAACATTCTTCTCAGACCTAGAAAAAACAATGCAGGAATTCATATGGAAAAACAAACGTCCAAGAATAGCCAAAACAGTCCTCAGCAAAAAAAACAAAGCAGGTGGTATCACACTATTAGACTTTAAACTTTATTATAAAGCTACAATCATCAAAACAGCTTGGTATTGGTATAGGAACGGGCATATAGATCAATGGAATAGAATTGAGATCCCAGAAGCAAAACCTCAATTTCTCAACCAACTCGTCTTTGACAAAGCCTCCACCACCTACCACTGGGGAGATGAGAACCTATTCAGTAAATGGTGCTGGGAAAACTGGCTGATCACATGCAGAAGATTGAAACAGGACTCCTATCTATCTCCATGCACAAAGGTTAATTCCAAATGGATCAGAGACCTAAATGTAAAACCTCAAACCATAAGAACCTTAGAAAATGAAGGAAATACCCTCATGGAAATCGGAACTGGCATCCAATTCCTGAACAAAACCCAAAACCCACAGCTCATAAGAGAGAAAATAGACAAGTGGGACCTTATTAAACTGACAAGCTTTTGCAAAGTCAAAGAAACCATCAAGAGAGCAGGGAGACAGCTTACAGACTGGGAAAAAGTATTTGCCAACTCCAGGTCCAACAAAGGCTTAACATCCTGGATCTACAAGAAACTCAAACGTGCTGAAAAGAAAAAACAAACAACCCCATTATAAAATGGGCAAAAGACATGAACAGACACTTCACAAAAGAAGACATTCGAGCAGCCAACAAACACATGAAGAAATGCTCAACCTCACTAATCATCAGGGAGATGCAAATCAAAACCACACTGAGATACCACCTAACTCCAGTCAGAATGGCAATTATCAACAACTCAAAAAATAACAGCTGCTGGAGAGGGTGTGGTGAAAAGGGAACACTTCTACACTGTTGGTGGGAGTGTAAACTAGTGCAACCTCTGTGGAAAGCAGTGTGGCGATTACTGAAAGCTCTAAAAATTGACCTTCCATATGACCCTGCAATCCCCCTACTGGTAATATACCCTGAAGAACACAAATCACTCTATAAAAAAGATACCTGCACATGTATGTTTATCGCAGCATTGTTCACAATAGCAAGAACCTGGAAACAACCATGCTGCCCATCAAAAGAGGACTGGATTAAAAAAATGTGGTACATATACACGATGGAATACTACGCAGCCATAAAAAAGAACAAAATCATGAATTTTGCTGCAACCTGGATGGAACTGGAGTCTATAATACTGAGTGACCTCTCACAGAAACAAAGATCCGAATATCACATGTTCTCACTCATATAATGGACTTTGAACATCCAACGCAATACTGTTAGAAAATGACTGACGGTACTGGGAAACTATGGGGGGGAGGGGGACGGAATTAACAGTAGCAAATATCTGTCGTGGGTGGGAAAATACCTCTTATCAACAGGGTGCCTGAATGAAACGTAATTGTACACCTAACCCTTAACTGTACCCCACAAAACCATAATAAAAAATACTGATTAATGAAAAAAGATGTGGTACATATACATGATGGAATACTACACAGCCATAAAAAAGAACTAAATCATGAATTTCACAGCAACCTGGATGGAACTAGAGTCTATAATACTGAGTGACCTCTCACAGAAACAAAGATTCAAGTATCACATGTTCTTACTCATATAATGGACCTTAAACATCCAATGCAATACTATATGAAAATGACTGACTGTACTGGGAAACTATGGTGGGGGGAGGGAGATGGGATTAACAGTAGCAAATATCTGTCTGGGAACGGGGAAACACCCCAAATCTACAGGGTGCCTGAATGAAACGCAATTGTATACCTAACCCTTAACTGTACCCCACAACTTCATAATAAAAAAAAAATTAAAAAAAAAAGATGTAAGTGTAGTGGTCCAATAGTCTAGCCTTAATTTCAGTCTTGAGGCCAGAGACCATATGCCTGTATTTATGATGTGTGTTTGGAAGGTAGGTGTATTCTTTTAAAAAATTTTTTCATTTGTTTGTTTATTTGTTTATATTTTAAAGTTGTGGGGTACAATTCAGGTTTAAATTGGCAACAACATTCTTTTCAGACCTTGAAACAATACAGAAATGCACTTGGAAACATAAATGGCCACGAATAGCCAAAACAATCCTTAGCAAAAGAGACAAAGCAGGAGATGTCACCCTTCTAGACTTTAAATTTTTTTATACGGCTACATTAATCAAAACAGCCTATTATTGGTACAGGAACAGGCATATAGACTAATGAAATAGGATAGAAATTCCAGAAGCAAACCTCAATTTCTCAACCTACTATTTTTTGACAAAGTCTCCACTGACAACCACTGGGAAGAGGAGAACTTATTTAGTAAATGGTGCTGTGAAAACTGTCTGACCACATGCAGAAGATTGAAACAGGACCCCCACCTATCATCATATACAAAAATCAACTCTAAATGGATCAAAGACCTAAAAATATATCTTAAAGTATAAAAATCTTAGAAAGCACAGGAGACACTTTACAAAAGTTGAAATAGGCAATTAATTCCTAATGAAAACCTCAAAAGCCCATGCCATAAGAGATAAGATGGACAAATGGGACCTCATCAAACTAAAAAGCTTCTGCAAAGCAAAAGAAACCATCAAGAGAGTGGGGAGACAGTTCACAGAATGGGCAAAACTATTTACCAGCTGTATTCCTGGCAAAGGCCTGACATCCAGGATCTACAAGGAACACAAACATGCCAAAAGGAAAATAACAAACAGACCTACTTAAAAATGGGCAAGATATGAATAGACACTTCTCAAGAGAAGGCATATGAGCAGATAACAGATACATAAAAAAAAGATCAGCCTCACTAATCATCAAGGAAACGCAAATCAATACCACCTAACTCCACTCAGGATGGTCATCATTAATAAATCAAAAAACAACAGATGCTGGAGAGGATGTGAAGAAAGGGGAATGCTTCTACACTGTTGGTAGTTGTGTAAATTAGTACAACTTCTGTGGAAAACAGTGTGATAATTTCTAAAAGATCTAAAAAATTGACCTTCCATACAACCCAGAAATCTCCCTTCTGGGAACATACCTGAAAGAATTTAAATCATTCTACAAAAAACATACCTGCCCACGCATGTTTATTGCAGCACTATTCACAACAGCAAAAACATGGAACAAATCATGCTGCCCATCAAAATAGAACTAGATAAATTAAATGCAGTACATGCACACAGTGGATTGTTACACAGCCATAAAAGTCAAAATTATGGACTTTGCAGCAACTTATATGGGTTTAGAGTCTATCATACACAGTGATCTATCACAGAAACAAAGAACTGAGTACATATTCTCACTCATACATGAATCCTGAACATTTATGATAATACTTCAAGAACAGGACTGGCAGTACTAGGACACTGCCAGGGGAGGCAGAGCTGTGGGGGGAGGGGACATACCATCAGTAAGTCTATCTAATCCCAAACCAGGTGAGGTGAGGATCTTTGGGAGGCCCAAACTTCACCTGTATGATGACCACTTATGAACCTAATCCTGAATTGTACCCCACAACTTGAAAGTATAAATAAAATTTTTTAAAAGAATGCACATACCTTCCAAACACACACCATAAATACAAGCATATGGTCTCTGGTCCCAAGAATGAATTTAAGGCTAGACTATTGGACCACTACAAACACCTGCATCTTATTAGATTATGATTATGTGAAATTAAGGGCATTTAACATAATTATTCTTTTTTTTTTTTTTCTGAGTTGGAGTCTCACTCTGTCACCCAGTCTGGAGTGCAGTGGCCGCTCCCAGCCACCGCAGCCTCGACCTGCTGGGCTCCGGCGATCCTTCCGCCTCAGCCTTCCAAGTAGCTGAAACTACAGGCACGCGCTACCACACCCGGCTAATTTTTGATTTATTGTAGAGATGAGGTCTCGCCAAGTTGCCAAGGCGGTTCTCGAACCCACAACCTTCTTGAAGCTCATTATCACTCACAAATCAACAAGCCAGATTATGGGTACAGATCCCACAGGGAAAGCAAGATTCATTTTCACCCCACAGTGTGGTAGCCACTACACTGACCAAAGGTTCTTTTCACACACGTTTATTAATGTCACAAGCTTGTTGAGTGTAGTCTGGGTTTTCCATGGACAGAGATACAGAGAAAAAAAATGAATATTAGCTTTAATTAATGGCTCACATATTATCCTAAAAAGAAATATTGTTGGTCCTTTACAATTTACTTTTCATCTCCTCTCTCCCAATTTAGCAACATTGTTCATGAGGAATACCAATGCAACAAGAGCCCACAAGTTCAACCTGTGTGCACTGAGAAACGGGATTAGCATGGTTTCTAAAATTACTGTTTTTCGGGAGACACTTCAGCTCTTTTGGGGGGTATTATAGGGTATTTTGCTTTAATTCTTAAGTATTTAGGTTACAGACTTTTCAGTCGGGAATTATTTTTATAATTAAGTACAGCATCAATAGAGATCCTATGGTTGTTGTTATATGTCAGCTTAGTTTAAAATGCATTTAAATTGCTTGCAGATCCATAAAATATTGCAAGATAAAAGATTTAAACTCTTAAAAAAAACCTTTGGAAAATAAAAATTGGAAAGCAAAGCAGTATCAGAAATGTGGTTAATGAATAAACCAGCAACAAGACTATACAAAATACAAACCGGTTATGTGGGAGACAAGCAAATGAAGTCAGAGAAAACATTTCCTATGGGTCTGCTCACATAAAGTATTGTATCATGATGGCTAAAGCACAGTTCAGCAGAAGCAATTGCTCTGGGCCCAGGATGATTTGTTCCAGGTATTTTGATGACTTCCTTAATCCTGAATAGATTTTAGATTACATGGCAAAATGGGTGACTGCATTTCCTCCAGGCCATCTTCCATAAATATTATTTCTCTTAGCCAAGCGTCTGAAAAGCATCATGCTTTTGAGATTACAATCACTGACCCGTGCCAGGAAAGCTGTGATTATACGATTTCGTGTACAAACAGAGCCTCTACTCTAAAAAGCAAGCGAATCTGTGTGCAGCACAAGCATCCTCATGGGAAAACAGGTGTGGGACACAGACAGCAGCGCAGACCGTCGCCTTTCTGGCTGAAAACGTGCTCCTGCTGTGCTGGCCAGCAGTGCGAGGCTCTCCTTAGAAGGCACGCTGGGCCCGCCTCCATGCGGAGAAGAGTGGGGGACCAAGTTCTCCGCGGCATCCAGAGAGTGCCGGTCCGCGTCAGTCAGTAAACACGTCCAGCAAACGCGGCTGCCGGAGCGTTGGGTAAGAGAAGGAGCAGAAGAGGCGGGCCACAGGGAGATGTCCCTGGAAAGCCCGAGGCGACAGCCAGCTCCTGCCATGCCGGCCGGGTCAGCCGGCCCACCACCGGGAGCTGACTCAGACAACTGGGCGCGCAGGCCCGTTATGGAGCAGTCGACAGGCGGAGGGTGCAAGCACTTGTGCCTTTAACTGAGAAATCAACCGTTTACACCTGCGGAAAGCAGTAACTGGGGGCAGAGGTCCAGAGGCCACTTGATCGGCGAGGCCTACTTGTGGGGCAACGCACGACCCCAATGCCTCGCGCCTGACGCCATCAGGAACCGGGCTGGCTACCACCTTCCTCCCTAGGGTGGGCTCCCGGCCGCGCGAGTCTGGCTCTGGGGCCGGTCTCTTCCATGAAGACAGCAAGGAAGCGGCACAGCAGAAAGTGTTCGCACCTACCGCAGGGAGCGGCGAGGGCGCCACCGCGTCAGGTACAGAAGTCCCGGATGTCCTGGTCGTATCGCGTGTGGTCCCGAGCATGCCGCACGGGGGGCCAGCAGTGCCAGCGTTCTCCAATGGGAAACGCGCTGGAGAAGCCAAGGCTCAGGAACGCGAGAGGACAGTCTCACGTGGGTCATAAAGCACTGGATCTCTGGCACGTTCAAAGAGCTGGTGTGTGGTTGGTAATAAACTGAAGTCACCTAACTGGTGCGCGCGTCCTTTCCACTAGCGACTTGGCCTCAGTGGGTTTTCAGACAGACCAGGAATGTTCCGTCTTAAGGCCTTTTGCACACCTGGTTTTTCTCTTTGGGCCCACAAAGCTGCCGCTCCGCAGAGGCGGCTCACCCAGCCCTGGCCGAAGGCAAGTCTTTCCCCCAGCAAGCCATTCGCTCTATGTCTTAGTCGCAGGCACTTGTCCCGGCTGATGCTGTTTCATTTATGCATGTTCCCACGGGAGTTCTGTCTATTCCTGTCAGCACGCACTTGGTTCCATGATCTCTCTGGCTCTCTGGGGAGAGCCTTGGCACTGGGCATAATGGAAAGCAAAAAACTATCTGTCAAAGGAGTAGATGAGTGAATCCCTGAGACGTTTTTTCCCTCAGGTTCAACCAGCCACAGATAGAACTTTGTATGATCTTTACAATAAAACAAGAACAGCGGTAAATGCCGCCGCTGTATTTTCTGAACAACAGAACACGTCTGGAGGACGCACGAATTGAGGCTGGCTCTGACCAGCTGTTGATGAAACATTGCTTCTCTTCTATTTAAAAACGGTTTTCTTGGGGGGGGGCGGGACAAGCACAGAAAGAACCAGTCATCTAGGAGGAGGAAGGCGACACTTGCCACACGGTGGCAGCCCAGCAGCCGCTTGGTTCTCAGGCCCTTGCTGCCAGCCCTGCATCTGGCCTTGTTAGGGCAGAAAAGCAGATAGGCATGTGGACTTAATGCTGGCCATTCTCACCCATCAGGAGACCAACCTACTTTTCCTTTCTTTCTCTCCCAACCTTACAGGTACATAGAAAATTGTCCCTTACAAATTAGCACCAAGAAAAAAGTACTGAAAATATGTTTGTGGGACATTGGCACATAAAAACACCAGCTCCTGACAGTATGATATAAGTTCACAGTGGGGAAGGCGACAGAAGAGACAGAATGCCTGGGGTGCGAGGATACAAGTGACCTAAAGGCAGTCTTTATGTAGTCTGCAATAGCGTGGGTTTCAAAACGCCAGAAGCCATTTGCTCACAATACTTACTTCATGCTTAGCTCGATGCTGCAGAATAAATTTTTTTATTAAAAAAATAAATGTTTCTTGGGCTGAAATGGAAGTCATGGTTGATTTTAAACAGGTGGTGGTGTTTTTCTCTGTCTCTGAAGACATCTCAGGACTTCCATCTCAGGACTTCCATCATCAAAGACTGAAAACTCCAGGTGGGCTGCGGTGAACACTAGTCTTCCCAGCCTCAGTTTCCAGAAGGCAGAGGCTCAAACTGCAGAACTGGGGGAAATTCTGTAACCTTAAGGATTATTTTCATCTCCCAGAGACAGTTGCTTTGTGCCTTCTCCCTCTTCCAGCCTAGACCTCATATGGCCCAGAACTGCAGAAATAACAAAGCAGCAATGAATGAGGCCCAATAAAATCTTTAGACTCACTTCCAAATGGAAAAGGAAGGAATATCCCAGGGAGCAATAGGTAAACGGGGAGAATAAAACTAAACCCCAGGAAAATGATTTCCTTACAGACAAGGAATACTCATTTATGGACAGTCATCTACAGTGTGACCATTGGGCCAAATGCATGGGACTAGAATTATCTGCATTCTTTATATAATTTCATGTGTAAGATTTTGAAAATTTCTTAGATGTCAAAAAACCCCATTCTTTGGGTATTTAGATTTTCATTTCCAAAATTCAGAAACTGTTTTTTAAGGGTAAAAAAAGATTGCAATAAATCTAAATTTTGTGAAAGTTAAATAAAATACACTTAAGCAGATGTGAATAATTGTGTATATATATTATATTAACACAGCATTAAATATATTTCTGTGGCACATGGGCTTTAAACAAGTTGTCAATGGTAACAGTTTTCAGTTCAGTTTCTAACTTAATTTCTGATGTACACACACACCAATGCACATCTGGAAAGATCTGTTACTGTTTTTAAGAAAAGACTATTGTCAAAGTTCTTACATACACCTGCATATCATAATGAATTAAAACCAAGTCTTTTGCTCATTTCACTTCAAAATCGTTACAGTACTGATCTGGTATTCCATCCTTTCTACAATCTGATCTTCTTAAAATACTTTCTTAAAAACACAAAATAATCATATTCAAAGTTTGGATGAAATTATTATATCTTTAATTTGTTTAAGGCAGGTTTTATGCTCTTTTATTGGGTACTCTGTGTGAATATCTGTGTGTGTGAGTGTTTATTCAAGACTGACAGACTAAATTTGAAAGATATTCATCGACTTTTGCCTACCAAGGATTTTCTGATTTTCTTGAGTTTTAAAGTCCCAGAATAACCTATAATTTAGGTTTGTTATTGTTCTCTCTCTAGCTCTGTCAATCTCTCTCTCTCTCCTCTCTCTCTCTCTCTCTCTCTCTCTCTCTCACACACACACACACACACACACACACACACACACACACACTTGGTGCTGACAGCTCTGAGATTCCAGATGGTCAAGAAAAACAGAATTACCTTAACATCTTTTAAACTTGAAGTGCACTAATATATCAGTGAATAGCAATGTGTCTGTGTCATTACAGACAAAATTATAGCCTTCTCTATTTCCAAGGAACAACATGCAGAGATAAATTCATACAAAATGTCAGAAGCAATAATTAAATATATTTCTATAGAATGACCTTATGATTTTTGAGCCTAAGTAAGACAAAGCTATAAGAGATATCCAAGTTTCAGTACATTTGATGTTAATACCTGTGTCTTGTGGTATTAAGAACATGAAAGAATACAAAAAAATGTTTTAAGTTCAAAGTTTTTTAAAGTTAGATGGAAAAGGCATTTATTGGTATTCCAACAAAGTTTTAAAATTTAATTAGAAAATGCATATACATTTCTTAAGAGCTAAATACATTCTACACATAAACAAGTGAAAGCCATAGGTAGGAGGGCAGTTTTGTAACTGGGAAATCTAGTTCCATTAGATCCAGGGGATGTGAGCTATGTAACTTACTCTTGGAGCTTGGGGTCTGTAACATAGAAACTCCAAATAAGCTTCTGTTAGCAGGGCAGAAAAAAAAATCAGTCACTATCCTGGCAAAAGTTTCAATCATAATAAATCTTAGTCATATAGGATGGTGTTCTCTTCCTCAGCAGGAAGATTTAGAACTCAGAAGTGAGTGTTCTGAGTAGCTTCAGTTGCTGGATGGTCACTGCTTTCTTCATGTGTATGTTTCTCCTCTGTCTCAAGAGGGTTTATCATTAAACCCAGAAATATTTAAAACATTAAAGATAGATTGGCATTGGAAAGAGACTGATCTGCTTGGAAATGTATACATGGCAATATTTAAGAAAATTTGGCCCAAGAAAGTAATAATTTTAAAGGTGCAAAATCAAATGTGAAACTGAGTACTTGATACAGATATTTGATTTCAAATTTTATACTAATGTCATGAAGAATATTGGGATATTTGTTTAAACATTTGCATTCATCATTTTTAATGTTATAAAATTAACATTAATGAGAAATGTCTGTTTATGCAGATAACTGAAAAACAAAAGTGAAAGAAAATATATTACATTTAGAAATGCTGATGAATTAGAATAATAGCTTCCTAATTTCAAATTAAAATATATGATTAATTGCTTGATTTTGACATACTATTTTTAATTGATAGCTTATTATTTATAACTATTTTAGAACAACTGAATGAGTTTATGGGCCACTATAATTATTAATTAGATTTATAAACGTTATTTAGATACTCGGAAAAAATTACTGTCATACATTTGAAGCATTTGAAAATAAAATAAATTGTACAACTTTATAAATAGATTTAAAGATATTTAAGTGTCTTACATTTGTGAACAAGATAAAATATTATCCATAAACCTCTAAAATAATGGTTAAACATTTTTAGATTTATAAAAAAATGAGTTATTTAAAAACTTAAGGAGGGACTAGATTTCTAAATACACAAATGTAATAAATTGAATATCAAGCATTAAAATAAGCTTCAAGTTTTCTCTGTATAAAAAAAGCAGCTAAACTCATAAGAAATCTGCATTTGTTTTAATAGAAAATTGCATACTGTTTAACCGAGATAATTTATACACCCTTCCATGCATTCTTAAAATTCCAAGGAACCTCAAGGTGTTGAGGAGTTTGTCTTCTGAGACAGATCCTGTCAGTTCTGCAGACAACACCAGTGAGTTGAGCCATCCCTCCATGCACTTGTGTCCTCCATGGAACAAACTTCTCAAAGCCTTTCATTGCAGTGTACACAAATATTTGTTATCTTCACTCCTCATATTCTAATGACAGTGGTTCTACAGAATAAGTTTAGACTGACGAGTTTATATGTGTATTATTATAAATTCACAAAGAACTCCTTTTCACTTATTTTCTTATAATGTTCTTTCCTTTTGCCGTATAGACAGAGTAAGGGTGAAACTCATTAGGAAGTATTCCCTACAGAGAAAATGTTTATGAAAGCTTGTTCCTGTGCTCTTTTTTTAAAATAAAAAGTAATTGAAAGTTTCTTTAAATGGATTTTTCTTAAGAGAGTAGAGAAAAAAAGATGTTTTCATTACAAGTGCATTTACCAAGCAACCCCAAATATATGGCATTTATATTAAACAAGTAGATTAACATTTGATTGCCAGCATTTGGGTTCGTATAAATTTGTTATCATTATTCTCAACTGGATGCCCAATGTTGCCTAAAAAAAAAGACTGTATTTATTTCTGAAAGAAATAATTCCTTTTAATTCCTTTAATTTAATTCCTTTTGAAGGACGATGGCGCCAGTGAGACTCGGTACCCTTTGAGGCCAAGAGATTTATTAGAGCAGCGGCTACAGGGAGAGGGAAGGAGGTCTGTAACCACCTGGTGGGAAAAGGGAGTGAGAGAGAGGGCAAGAGAGAGGTCTGTATTTATCAGTTTTGGGAGGGGGCGGCCTGTGCTCTCTGAGCCTGGCCATGCCAGCCAGAGCCATCTTCTGGTCTTTATTGGAGGGAGCTATGAGGTAGTATTCCTATAGGGAGATAATGTTTGTACATGAGTTTAAGTTTCACGCATGTGCGAGAGGCAGGAATTTATGGCCTTTGTTGTCTTTGTTAGGTTCCCTAGTGTTGGCGCCATCTCAGGAGACATCCTTCTGGCTGTTCCCCGTGCCTTTCATTCCCACCTTTTCTGTTTATTTGGGAGAGGGGCATCGTTATTCTTTCTGGCTGCTTCCTGCTGGATGTGGGCATTGTGGGGTGAGGTGGGGGAAGGGCACAGAACCAGCCAGAACAGGGCCCAGAGATAAGCCCTGAAGGTGAAGATTTCTGAAGGCAAGAATTCTATAAAGGTCCCTTGTAGATGTAGAATGGCGACTTGTTCCGGCCACTCCTCTAGCGGGCATGAGGTTGGTAGCAGCCAGCGGTCTTGAAGCAGACTGTGGAGGTAGATAGAGAAACTGGAAGAGAACATATCTTAAAAGAAAAAATTAGATAAAAATTGGGTTGTTATGGGCTGTTATAACCCTGGATTTTATTGTAATGGGTTGATAGTTGTTAAGTAATTAAGGCTGGTATGGGGTCGGAGATGATTCGGATGGAAGGGGCGAGTATGACTGTAATAGTAATTGGTTGACCGTTATTTGAGAGAGCTCTGCCAGGCGCTGTTGGAGAAACCTAAAAACACATGGAGCTGTTGACAAGAGGGTTGCGGCCCAGTATTTTTGTGTTCCTAGTTGGCACGAAAATTTTTGATAATAGCACATACTGGGGATCAGCTGGTAGAGTCTGGGTTTTTCTGCAGAGACACATTGGTTGCAAGTCCAATCAGCCATGCCCCATGATATTGTAAAATTATTGGCTAAGCTTATTAATATGAATATGGTTAAACTGTAACTGGAGGTAAAACCGAGGGTTATTTTGGTCTCTAAGGGAGACATCTGATGAGAACAAAGTTGGTGACAATTAAGAGATAGGTAGTAGCTAACAGAATTTTTGCTGTAGGCGGCCATTTGTGGGTGCTGAGCAGGTGAGTAATATAGTAAGTAGAATGGCGATTAGGCCAAGAAAGGAGAGGGGCCAAGGGTCACAAGTTTTTTGTGTTGTATCTAGGATGTTGGGTTGGATTTGGGTTGGGATGAGTGGTGAGTCGAGACAGACGAAGTTTAAGTGGTTGGTCTGGAACCTGGGAGCAGGTGT
>NW_007072649.1:0-767 GCF_000164805.1 Carlito syrichta
CGTGTCTGACACCCCGCAACGACTCCCACGTAACGTTAACACAGGGAAACACGCAAACGTGGTCAGAAAGAAAACATGCCAGAAAGCTCCACATACCTCCGCAGGGAAAAAGACACACATCTGGAGAATGCATTTGAAGTAGCAGTATACAGTTGCTGTCGTCAATGAAACATATCCAGTCAGTCAACTGGGATACATTTCAAAAATAAGTTAATTAACAATCAGCAACAGGATATTTTATCTAAGCACGTTTCAATAAAATAAGGGTCTGTGTTTTTATTTCGGTGTGGAAAAAAGTGGTTAAGGCTACAGCAACAAGAAGCTCTTTCTAATGACTGGCTATGGATTCAGGGCTCTGGTGTAAACTTTTGCTTCTTAATTTGTAATTTGAAAGAGGTAGGGTACAATTCAGGTGAAATATATGAATATTCATTTTACAGGAACCCTTGTTGTTCAGGCCTGTCCCCGACCGTCCCGGCACCCCGGGCAGAATCCAACTACTGCAAGTCCTGGCCCTCCCCCTCCCCTGCATCTCCCAACTCTGAAAATCTTTTTTGTTGTCGTTATTATGATGGTTGTTCAAGGTCCACTTATGAGTGAGTACATGTGATACTCAGTTTCTGCTTCCGTGAAAGGTCACCCAGTAGTATAGACTCTAACTCCATCCAGGTTTCCGTGAACTTCGTGAGTTTGTTCTCGTTGTGACTGCATAATATGGCATTGTTCCTACGTACCACATATTTTGAATCCAGTCCTCTTTAGATGGG
>NW_007072650.1:0-796 GCF_000164805.1 Carlito syrichta
CTGACAATGGGCATATTTATTTGGATTTATTTAATGTCAGTAGTTTAGAATGTTTTTATTTTGTATGTGTGGAAAAGATGGGTTTATTAGATGGCTGAATAGTACTGTGGGTCAGATCGAGACACCACCTACATTATTGAGATTGATCATCATGAGATGCTGGTTAGGATCACTCTCTTTCAATCAGATCGCATATGTAAATAAGCAACCACCCTTTGATTGACTGCTGATGATCCTCAGAGGAAACACTGAATGTTTTGCTTTTCTGGCTGTCTTATTGCTCAGAGAATGTTAATACTAATGAACTCAGCCATGTATTTGAGCAAGCTGTCACAGCAAAGGGATTTCCAAAGCTTTTTGATTAAAAGGTGTTTGAATGTAGGCATGATCAATATATGGGCTGATGTTTAATTTTAGCAAATATGAAGATGTATTATCCCTTGAGGTTTGTTTTTAACCTCACTTTCACCTCCATTAATATTAACTTTGTAGGTCAGTAAATCTTGATATTCACTTCAACAGAAGCCAATATCTTCAGATTATGAGTTATTAATCTTAACCAACCTGAAAAATTGTGTGAATATTTTTTTACTACAGAAAATAAAGACTTCTTTTTTCTCCTCTTTTTTCTTCAGACTCTCTCTCTTTTGTTTTTTTTTTGAGTTGGAGTCTCACTCTGTCACCCAGACTGGAGTGCAGTGGCTGCTCCCAGCCACCGCAGCCTCCACCTGCTGGGCTCCGGTGATCCTTCCGCCTCAGCCCTTCCGAGTAGCCAGAATTACAGGCGCGCGCTACC
>NW_007072651.1:0-707 GCF_000164805.1 Carlito syrichta
CTATCTCAGTGTGGTTTTGATTTGCATTTCTTTAGCAATTACTGAGATTGAGCATTTTTTCATGTATCTGTTTATATGTCTTCTTTTGAGAAGTGTCTATTCATATCTTTTGCCAATTTTTTAATGGAACTGTTCTCTTTTTTTTTTTTCTTTCAGACATTTGAGTTCCTGGTAGAGCATGAATGTTAGGCCTTTGTCAGATATACAGCTGCCAATTTTTTTTTCTCATTCTGTGGGCTGTCTCCTCACTCTCTTCATGGTTTCTTTTGCTTTGTAGAAGATTTTCAGTTTTTGAAAGTGGTCTGGATAAAAAAATATGGTACATATACACAATAGAATATTATGCAGCTATAAACAAGGACAAAATTATGGACTGGACTTCACAGCAACTTGGATGGATTTAGAGTCCATCTTACTCAGTGATCTATCACAGAAACAAAGAACTGAGTATCACATGTTATCATGCATAGGTGTACCCTGAACATTTATCATAGTACTACATGAAAGAGATTGGCAGTAGCAGGTCTCTGCCAGGGGGAGGAGGGGGAGGGACACATAAGATCAATAAGGGTATCTGACTCTAAATCAGGTGAAGTGAGGACCAACAAGAGGCTCAAACTTTACCTGTTCAATGACCACTTATGTATCTAATCCTGAATTGTACCCCATATCTTTAAAATAAAAGAAAAACTCAAACAGAAGAATAC
>NW_007072652.1:0-968 GCF_000164805.1 Carlito syrichta
AAACAAACAGACAAAAATAAAAAACAAGGAACCCAATGTCACTCTGTGGTCTTTTCTGTAAGTTCAGTGTCCTTTCAGCTCTGATCTCTAGGTCTCAGTGCAGGCTGATGTGCTCACAGCTTGGGTCAAATGGCCCAGGCCTACTGTGGGAGGAGAGTGGATCATGGACTCAACTGACTTGCTGCCTGTCAAGTCTACCATTCAGATCTGACCTCTGTGTGTTATGTTCTAGCCTCACAATGAAGAAGAAATCTAGACAGAAATGAATAGTTTTTAAGCCAGTACAGCTAATTTTATTCCTATTCTGTGAAGAGATTATAGGCACAGTCTTTCTTTTTCTAAATAATTCAATCTTTTAGAAATAGGAAAGTTATAGAAACATAGAAATTGAGAATAACAAAGTTGACTCAGTATTTGATCAAATTTCCTAAGATTTGTGTTCTCTTAAGCTGAATAATCTTTTTTTTATTTAATATCAGTTCTGAAAGACCTCTCTCTAGAGATTGGTTTTATTAACAATTTTTAATGTTCTTTGCTGTTTCTAAGCTTGAATTATGTCATAGACATCTGTATATCTTACTTAAAGAAAAGTATCTAACTCTATGGCTTATTTGATGTGTACAAATCGTATTTTTGTTTTAATACTTTAGATATGTACATCATGATTCTGGTTTAATTACCGACATGTTGCAAATACTCTTTCAGTTTATGGAAATGTCCAGCGGTTAGGTATTGACAGGTAAGAAACTTTAATAAAGCTTAACTTTGAACTCAGTGAAGATCACCCTTAGATAATTGGTATTATAATTGTGTTTTTGTTGTTGCTTTTGAAAAGATAAAGAAATTTAAAGTTATTTTGTTGCTGTCAGAATCTACCACCGTGTATAAAGTAGATGTTACTTAAGACCATAATGGCATATATATAAAAAGAAACATCAACTACTAAGGTAAAAAGATTTTATAAAGTA
>NW_007072653.1:0-1519 GCF_000164805.1 Carlito syrichta
CAAAATAAGCCGGGCATGGTAGCACATGCCTGTAGATCCAGCTACTTGGAAGGCTGAGGTGGAAGGATTGCCGGAGCCCAGCAGGTCGAGGCTGCAGTGGCCAGGAGTGGCCACTGCACTCCAGTCTGGGCGACAGAGTGAACTCCAACTCAAAAAAAGAAAACAAAGAAAACATCCAGACATTCTACTGCAGGACAAACAGCAGCCTATCTCATCCCCCTTGGCAAATCTCCTTCAGATGTAAGACCAGGACAACCCAACTATTCATGGTTTAGCATAATAATCTCCAGTAAACTTTTGATTCCTTGTCAAGGTCAAAGCCATGAGTTTGTGAATTGCAAATGTCTAACAAGTCTCTTGTGGGAAACCACCCCCACCCCAGAGAGTTCACCTAATCAGCTCTTTGTGACCCACCTTGGCAGCAATCATGTGACTAACCCATCCATCTGCCTGCTATCCATCACCTGGCATCAGTACCTGCATTTGTCTGCCCCTTTGTGATGTTGTGGAAGCAGACCACCACCCAATCACCTAATGATCTTTCCCCATCAAGGGGAATGGTTAAAAGGACTCAACCATGAGCAACCAGCAGCCATTGCCTTGCTAGACTCTGGGGTAGCCATGTGCTCTTTGAGCTATGACTGTTGCCATGTTTCCAGGCTTTGGTCTCCTCCCCCACCTTGGGGAGGTAAATCTTGTTTACTTACTTTTAAATAAACTTTTTCTTTCTTAACCATTTTGTGTGTCACAATTCTTTGCAACTACTCGGATCTCTGGGATCCCAGTGAGTGCACTGCTGGCTTGCTGGCTCTGGAGGTGCTGCAACCCTGTCTCCTGTGCCTCTCACATCTCCATGCACCCTCACCCTATCCGTACCCTAACAGTTTGGATTGAAGATAAATTATTTTTTCTAGCAGACTTCCCTGAAGTGAGCACAGGCATATGTCACTGCTCTAGGCATTTCAGGCTTGATTTCAAAATTAGAGTGATTTGTTTCAAAATATTTTACTCTAATTCAATGTAAATGAATAGAAAATCAGCATAATAAGAGCTGAGAGAAACAGTTTCCACAGTGTCACCTTTTTCAATAATCTCTTGCTTTTCAATTTTAATAGGTTCTTTGACAATGACCTCTACCTGATTTTCCCAATATTGCTAATTATTACAGTCATTACCAACTACCCTCGTGGTTTTGGTATTTTGGGTTCTGATATGTGCTACTAAACAGTCAGGTATTTTTATTGATGTGACACCATTATTTTAGAATCCAAATAAATCTGAAAAGTATTTGCATATTGATTGCATACATAAAAAGTTCTCTACTGTATTCAAATTTTGTATTAAAAAATTAAAAACTCCAGATTCCTCAAGAATAGGAATAAAATGACAATTGATACAGTAAAGTTTCATTTACAGTAATCATTCTAATCTGGTTCAAAGTCTTTCTGCACAAGAGCTATATACATCTGACAGTTTTGAAACTGAAACAGGTAACTCTGCTTGAAGGATCTAGAGATCC
>NW_007072654.1:0-898 GCF_000164805.1 Carlito syrichta
AAGCTTTTAAAGATTCTGTGGCAAGAAATCAAGGAGCATGAGAAGTTACTTTCAAGCCTCTTTAAGTGCAAATTCATGAGAATTATTGAAAATTTGAGTTTTATACTTTTTTACAAAATAAAATATATATGCTCTATCCTGTACACTAATTACATTCTTTCTAATCAGATGTTGCATCAAAGCTTACTAGATGTTGAGTAACAACCCATGATTCCAAAGCATAAAAAAGATACTTAAATTTTATCCCAGCCCTGCTTCTTAACAGACATATGAATGGCCATGAAACTGAGCCTGCCTGAAGCTGTTTTCTCTGTAAATGGTGAAAAGTGTGCCTTAACAAAGGAATAGTGGAAAGAATGATACCTGATACTAGAGCTTAGTTCAGGCTTGTGTAGTTAAGTGATCAATAAATGCTAATGAAAATAATAGATAACTTGTTTTAGTACTTCTGTATGCTCCAGTATCTAACACATAATTGGGTGAGAATGAGAAATTTACCTCTGTCACAGAAGCAGAAGTGAATCAAACACTTCAGGCATTCTTCACTTTACTCAGCTCCTGCAGAGAAATTTGCCATCAGAGAGCAACCCCAGTTCAGGGCTGCTGAATCTGGAAGTGAAGACTGCCTTTTCAGAGGTGTTATTCGTATTTTTCTCAAGTTTGCCACATGTCTCTCCTCTAAAGTCCTGAGAACATTCTAACCTATTGGAGTTTTGAATTTTTACGGTTCCCCATTGTGCTTAATTCTGAATAGAAAATCACACACACACACACACATAGGGAATTGAGGAGGAGATACAAAAATTAAACCCTAACTCTATTCCAAGTCCCACTTTTAATTATACATAGTACTGTCCTGTCTGTCTTGACAGACTTTGGCTACGCATTGTGATTTTTA
>NW_007072655.1:0-630 GCF_000164805.1 Carlito syrichta
CCAGACTCCAAAGATTAGAAATACTCTTTTGCCTGCTGCATAGGGAAAACCAATTTTTAGCAGCTTTCCAAAGAAAAACCTTGTGACTTAAAAGCCATTTTTTCCTCTTCTTCACATATTCCCAAATCAAATAATCTCAAGTCATCTACCACAGGAATTGTATGACTGTTTTTTTTTTTTTTTTTTTTGAGTTGGAGTCTCACTCGGTCACCCAGCCTGGAGTGCAGTGGCCGCTCCCGGCCACCGCAGCCTCTACCTGCTGGGCTCCGGCGATCCTTCTGCCTCAGCCTTCCAAGTAGCCGGAATCACAGGCATGTGCTACCACGCCTGGCTGATTTTTTTATTTATTGTAGAGATGAGGTCTCGCTGCCCAGGCGGGTCTCGAAACTGTGGACTCAGGCAATTCACTCACCTCAGCCTCCCAAAGGCGCAGGATTACAGGCTGAGCCACTGAGCCTGGCTTGTTTTGGTTTTTAAAATAAATTCTGGAACAAAAGTGTGGTGTAGAATAAATATAGATAAGTATAATTTTTAAGCCACAGCAGTATGACAAGGTCATTTTCAGCAAATCAAAGATGTACTAAATTGCTGCTTTTTAAAGTCAAGTTTGTTGTTGCAGGTAATGACCAT
>NW_007072656.1:0-1520 GCF_000164805.1 Carlito syrichta
ATTCTGCACACACCTTTCTCATGCCAAGATCTTCCTGACTCTTTCTCTATTGATGTTTATTTGGTCTGCTATGCTTCTCACAGTCAGCCGGCGATTTTGACACACAGTTCAACCCACTTCTGTGATATTTTCACAAGTTCAGCTTGTTGCTGGCCATCCTCCCCTCTCTTCATCAGTGATGCTTTCTGTCCCTTGAGAAAAGATTTTAATCCATGTGTACACTGCCACTTTTTCATGGCATTATCCCCATGAAATTGGACTAACATGGCGCTGATTTCACTTCCACTCCTGCCAAGTTTAACAAGAAACTAAATGTTTGTTTGTCACTCTCATTCGAGCTCTGACAATTTCACGGTGGCACACCAAAGTGTGCGACAATAATGAACGCCCCTCACTCAGCAAGACACAGCCATGGGCCGACACAAACACGACTGTGAGACACTGATACACCAAGGTTATGAAACCTTGCCAGGTTGTTTGCACAAGGGCTGTCAAAGTAAGTGCACGGTGGCCTGGCTGCGAACTTAATTGTCAGACCACAAGAACCACATGGACCTGGAACTGGATATCCATGCAGACGGTCACATCTGATACTGGTCATAACTGGCATCAGATGGGAGCGCTCACTCCTTTTAGAAGTAGTACTTTTCCCATGTTTCACCAAAATCCCTCAAGTGGTCACTCAGATGCTGTCTGTTAACAAACCAACTGCTAACAGCGCTTGGGAAAATGGAGCATCCAAGGCTTGGAAGTCACACGTGGACCGAGGGTTGATCAATTTTCCATCTCTATGATCTCTAAATGTCATTTCACACACAGAGGTCACATACTGAAAATTGAAAAGGGATCCTGAGAGGATACGGATTCTGAGAGGAAGCAAAGTGGCATGACTGAGAGTGAGAAATCAACTCCAAAAAGCAGACTCCACGTTCCCTGTAGAAAGAGTGACCCTGACCTTGAGAGTTGCATCATCGAAACGTTTATTTACTGCATCCCTTATCTTATAAACCATCTGTGTGCTAAGTTTTCTCTGGCTTGCTTTGAAAAGAGGCTCTGCCCTGAGCTTTAGAGAAAGGGAGAAGTGATCATTAGTTGCAAGGTTAGACACTCTGGGCTCTGAGGCAGCCCTGGAAAATGGTCTCTTGCTTCTTTTTTGTGACAGTCAACTCAATCTTATATTCTCACTCTCTTGGGTCATCTCTTCTCTTGCTTTTGAGTCTCAGAGCAGGGGAATCTGATCACAGTTTGACCCAGAAAGACACTCTTAATGTCTCAGTTCCTGGTTCAATCAATTTCCTAGGACCAGGATAGTAGAACTTGTTTTATAGATGGTTAACCAATACCTTCCTTTGAAAGGGGCCATCAGGGCCGGTGAAAGATACTGGCATGATGATCCTTAATGAGCTGTCCAGTCTAATCAGCAACTAATATGACAGATTTTCATCCTTTCAGTCACTCAGCCACCCAGAGTGTCTCTTCTGCTGAGAAAAATCACTCTTGTGGCTTCGCTGGGGTGACCC
>NW_007072657.1:0-1093 GCF_000164805.1 Carlito syrichta
AAAGTTGTAAGCGGAAAAATGTAATTTTATTTTGGGTGTTAACTTTAAATTTTGTTTAATGACAGTATATAAAATATAAAATTTATGTAAGCTTGTTCTAAGTGAATTTATGAAAATAAGACTACTGGGAAGGTGTTTGAGTCTGTGAATTCAGATAGAAATAGTTTTAATGATGAGCTGGGCTGTAAAATCAGCTATAAATATAATAAAACAGATAAGCCTAATTTCATTGTTTTGTCAAGTGAATGGGAAATGTGCATGCACAGCAAGGAATAGAAATGGAGTACATTTTTTCTATTGGCATCTTAAGTTGTTACCTATGATCTAGTTGCCATATTTTGAACATTAACTTTCAATGAGGAAATGAAAGACCTTTTTCTTTACTTTTAATTTCCTGATAGGTTTTTCTGCGGTGTAGAATCTGTTTCAGAATGTAACAGTGCCAATCTATAGCCCTGTTTGTTGTCAAGTATAAACATTCTTTGGGACTGCCACTCATGATGTTATGCTTCTGGAGCTTAGTCTGCCTCACTAATTACTTTATTTGTTTACTATTACCATAGCATTGTCATTGTCACAACTTTTCAGCGGGTACAGTAGGGAACTGTTGTAAAGTTTTTTATGTGAATTTTTAAATTAATTTTTTTCACACAGATCTGCAAAATGAATCTTAGTCATCAGATTATGTTCAGTCTCTGTCATTAAACATGGTTCTCACAAAACACAATGGACTTGTTCCTTCCTATTGCCTCATGCTGAGGTCATTTTGCAAACACATGGGTATTGAAGTTCAGTAGTATCACTTCCTCCTAGTCCCTGTTGGCTTAATTTTTTTTCTTTCACTTTTTTTTGAGCTGGAGTCTCACTCTGTTGCCCAGACTGGAGTGCAGTGGCATGCTCCCGGCCACCACAACCTCGACCTGCTGGGCGCCAACAATCCTTCTGACTCAGCCTTCCAAGTAGCCGGAACTACAGGTGTGTACTACCATGCCTGGCTAATTTTTTGATTTATTGTAGAGATGAGGTCTTGCCAAGTTGCCCAGGCGGGTCTCAATCCCACAGGCTCAAGCCATTCACTCACCTCAGCCTTCCA
>NW_007072658.1:0-816 GCF_000164805.1 Carlito syrichta
TTCCGTACCTTTCTTTCCCTAAACCTTCCGCATACCGTCTTTGACGTGCTCGTGCCGTTTTTCGACATGCTCGAGACTTCGACTTTTGTCCTGTTCGTTATAGGGCACACGTTTACCGTATGAGATCCCGGGCTAGATAAAATTATTCGTTTTCCTTATATCCTTTTTTCCTTACAGAAACCACACTTGTACGCCGGCAACCTTTTTACATCTTTCCTTTGCTTTTTGCTTTCTTTCTTTTTAACCTTTTTATAGATGACCTTTTTCCTTTTTCTTTTGTTAGGGTCCGAGTCTCACTCCGTCATCCAGACTGGGGTGCGGTGGCACGCTCCCGGCCGCCGCGGCCTCGACCTGCTGGGCTCTGGCGATCCTTCCGCCTCAGCCTCGGCCTTCAGGGTAGCCGGAACTGTAGGCGTGCACGACCACGCCCGGCTGATTTTGGATTTAGTGTAGAGAGGAGGTCCTGCCGAGTTGCCCGGGTGGGTCTCGAACCCACGGGCTCGGGCGATCCGCTCGCCTTGGCCTCTCACAGTGCTGAGATCACGGGCTGAGCCGCCGAGCCCAGCCTATAGCTAACCTTTTATACTCATGATCTGAATTATCCAAAATTATAAAAAAAAGTCTGAAGTTCTTCAAAACTGAAACATTAAAATAAAAAAGCCGGACTCGGTGGCTCGAGCCTGTCATCCCGCACCTTTGGGAGGCTGAGGTGAGTGGATGGCCTGAGCCCGCGGGCTCGTGACCCGCCTGGGCGACTTGGCGAGACCTCATCTCCACGATCGATCAAAAATCAGCCGGGCGTGGTGGCGCGCGCCT
>NW_007072659.1:0-788 GCF_000164805.1 Carlito syrichta
GAGGGGATTTATATCCCTACAAACACACATGAGGAAAATGGAAGGATCAGAAATTGACAACCTAACAAGCCACCTAAAGAAGCTGGAAAAGCAAGACCACAAAAACCCTAATTTCAGCAGAAGAATCCAGATCACCAAAATAAAAGCCCAAATCCAGGACATAGAAGACAAAAAGATAATACAAAAAGTCAATGAAACAAAAAGCTGGTTCTTCGAAAGGGTAAACAAGATTGATGGTCCCCTAGCTAGACTGACCAAAAAAAAAAAAAACGAGAAAAAAACCAAATAAGCATAATCAGAAACACAAAAGATGAAGTCACATCTGACCCTGAAGAAATACAAAAGATCATTAGAGACTACTACGTACACTTGTATGGAAACAAACTTGAAAACCAGAAGGAAATGGAAGACTTTCTGACATCACACAACCTACCTAGGTTGGAACAAGAAGAAATTGAGACCCTAAATAAACCAATAACAATCAAGGAAATCGACCACGTAATAAGAAAACTTCCTACAAAAAAAAGCCCTGGTCCAGATGGCTTTCCAGCAGAATTCTACAAGACATTTAAGGAGGAGCTGATACCAATCCTACTGAAGGTATTCCAGGCGATTGAAAAAGATGGAACTCTCCCCAAATCATTTTACGAAGCCAACATCACATTGATACCCAAGCCAGGTAAAGATCCAACAAAGAAGAGAACTACAGGCCAATATCTTTGATGAACATAGATGCTAAAATTCTCAACAAGATCCTAGCAAACCGGATTCAGCAATACATCTCAAAA
>NW_007072660.1:0-556 GCF_000164805.1 Carlito syrichta
CAGGCTCCTAGAATTGCACACACGTGGGAAGGAATATACAAACCAACATTGAACAGAGCACAATGCCTACAAACACCAGCATGGCATCCACACCAAAACATGCACATGCGTGTGCACCCATGATGCACATGACACAAAACACAGGCACGCAGCCACCAAGAACCACATGCATTCTCCTCCTCGCCAAATCCGTGCTGTACAGGCCATGTATGCACACGTACAACATTTGAACTCACAAATGCTGAATATACAAACTGTGAACAGAGTTACTGAAATCATGGGGGTGGAGAGGCCAGAAGGGAGCAGTAAGTGCTACACAAGTTTCTCCGAAGTGACAGAGAAGGGAGGGAAGAAGTGCTGAGAGCTTCACCTGCGGAGAAGCACAGCCAAGTCCCGTGAGCTCAAGTCCTGGGAGTATTCCTGGGGTTCCCCTGCGCATGCTCCAAGACAGAGTCACTGCATCCTTTCTGCATGCGCGTGTACACACACGCCTGGGTGGAGCCCACTTCCTCAGAATAACAAAGAGCAAGGAGCCAGTAAAGTGGGTGGTAGCTCA
>NW_007072661.1:0-768 GCF_000164805.1 Carlito syrichta
ACCTAGGTAGGTTGAGTGATGTCAGAAAGTCCTCCATTTCCTTCTGGTTTTCAAGTTTGTTCCATACAAGTGTACGTAGTAGTCTCTAATGATCTTTTGTATTCTTCAGGGTCAGATGTGACTTCATCTTTTGTGTTTCTGATTATGCTTATTTGGTTTTTTTTCTCGTTTTTTCTTGGTCAGTCTAGCTAGGAGACCATCAATCTTGTTTACCCTTTCGAAGAACCAGCTTTTTGTTTCATTGATTTTTTGTATCATCTTTTTGTCTCCTATGTCCTGAATTTGGGCTTTTATTTTGGTGATCTGAATTCTTCTGCTGAAATTAGGGTTTTTGTGGTCTTGCTTTTCCAGCTTCTTTAGGTGGCTTGTTAGGTTGTGAATGTTTGTTCCTCCATTTTCTTCATGTGTGTTTGTAGGGATATAAATTTCCCTCTTACTACAGCTTTCAGGGCATCCCAGAGATTCTGGTAAGATGTTTCTTCATTTTCATTTGTTTCCAGGTATCTTTTGATTCCTGTTTTGATTTCATCATTGACCCAGGAGTTGTTTAGCATCATGCTGTTTAGTGTCCATGTCTTTGTGGGTTTTGGGGGGACATTGTTGGTGTTAATGTTTATTTTTATTCCACTGTGGTCCGAGAAGGTGTTTGGTAGAATTTCGGCCCTTTTAAATTTGCTTATGCTTGATTTATGGCCGAGTATGTGGTCGATCTTAGAATATGTTCCATGTGGTGATGAGTAGAATGTGTATTCTATGGTCTTTGGATGG
>NW_007072661.1:994-30940 GCF_000164805.1 Carlito syrichta
CGTATCTTTTTTGATTTTTAATAGCTTGAAGGGTATTTTGTCTGAAAGTAAGATTGCTACTCCTCCTTTCTTTTGTATTCCGTTCGCCTGAAAGTTTGTTTCCCGTCCTCTTACTTTGAGTCTGTGGGTGTCCTTTCTAGTGAGGTGAGTCTCTTGAAGGCAATAGATTGTTGCCTGATGATATTTTATCCATTTTGCCATTCTATGTCTTTTCAGTGGTGCATTTAGTCCGTTCACATTTAGGCTAATAATTGAAATGCAAGAGTTGATCCCTGTCATAAGGTTCTTACAGAGTTGATCCTGTTTATTTGTTGTCTTTCTTTGGGTTTTGGAGTTGGTTCATGTGTGTTTTTAATCTTTTGCCTGTACTCTTGTGAAGAATGTTGTTGTTCTTTTTTCTTTTTCTTCTGTGTTCAGTACTTTCTTAAGTGTTTCTTGTAGAGGTGGTCTGGTGGTAGCGTAGGTTCTTAGGGATTGGATGTCTAGAAAAGATTTCAATTCTCCCTCACTAATGAAGCTTAGTTTGGCTGGGTAGGTTATTCTTGGTTGAAATTGTTTCTCTTTTAGAACTTTGAAGATAGGGCTCCAGACTCTTCTGGCCTGAAGGGTTTCTGTGGATAAATCTGCTGCTATTCTAATTGGTTTTCCCTGGTAGGTAGTCTGGCTTTTTTCTCTTGCTGCCTTTAGGATTTTTCCTTTCATAGATACTTTGTTAGGCGAATTATTATGTGTCTGGGAGTTGGTCTTCTCATTTGTTGTCTTGCAGGGGTTCTCTGAATCTCTTGTGTTTGAATTTTTTCATCCTTAATGAGATGAGGGAAGTTTTCTTGAATGATTTCATGAAATGTTTGTTCCAGCGTGGCTTCTGTTTCTCTTTCTGCCTCAGGAAGCCCAATTATTCTTAGGTTTGGTCTCTTGAAGTGATCATTCATCTCTTGCAGGTTTTGTTCTGTCTTTTTGAGCTTCTTTTCTATGCTTTTGACAGTTTGGGTTAGTTCTGTGTTTTGGTCTTTGAGCTCTGAGATTCTTTCTTTGGCTTGGCTGATTCTTCTTTCCATGCTTATTAGTCTGTTGTTCATTTCCATCACAGTATTCTTTACTGCTGTCATTTCTGACAATAGCTCCTTCCTATTTTCTTCTTGTCTCTCTTCAATTTTTTAAATTCTCTCCATTAATGTCTTGATGTCTGGGTTTGTTGCATGTAACCAGTCATTCTGGGGACTCTTCATTGTCTGTGTTCCAGAATCTGTTTTCTCAGTGTCTGATTTCCCAGGGGTCTGTGTAGGACCTATATTCTTCCTTTGGTTTTTCTTCATTTATGTGGTTTTTTTTCCCCCCTCTACTTTTTCCTTCCCTCCATGTCACCGTCTTCTTTAATTCTGTTATTCAGGGGTAAAGGGATTGGTTTTACTTCTGTTTGTTCAACCTCCTATTCTTTATGTATGTCCTCTTACTTTGTTCAGTTCTGAAGTTGCACTGTAGGTTGGAGGTGGTCCTTTTTGCAGTTTTGAGATGTATTTAAGGGGAGAGCTGTGATTCAAAATCTGTCTGCAGGTCCTGGTATTCGCTGACAGGCGTGTGGATAATGTGGAACCCACTTCCCACTGCCCTGGAATCTGTCCATACAGTGGGGCTGTAGGTTTACTCCCTGAAATAAAATGTGGTTAGCAGAGGGGAGAGAATGGAGCAGATAGTGGGTTGAAGAGGGGAGTGGAGAGATAGAGGAGTAAGGGCGGAAACAAACGAGTGTGCCAACAAATAGAGAGAGAGGCCTATACTGAAACAGATAAAAACAATAGACCACAGCTACAGTCGAACCAACTCTCATACAAACAAAAATAAAACCTATAGTGATGCTAATATACAAGCTAACCAACCATCTTGTTAGTGTGCTGTTCCTCTATACAAAGATATGGTTTACAGAGAAGAAAAGAGAAGAAAAGGAAAAGGAAAAGAGAAAAAAGGGAACAATACAGTAGGAATAGAATTAAGTCATTAAACTGATAGAATCAATGAAGCACACTCTGAGACCTTTCGTTTAAGTCCAATGTCCTTTCAGGTCTGATTTCTAGTTTTCTTTTCAAGCTGGTAAATTAGTTTGCAGTTAGGGTCAGTTCCCCTGATCTGCTGTGAAGGACAGTTCAGATTAACCTTCCTTCAGCACTTTGGTCTATGTCTTTATCAAGCTTGTTTCTCCCGTTTCGGTGTTGTTACCTTGAATCTCCAGCAGGTGGTGCTATCTCATCTGCTCGCCCCAGAGGGGGTGGGGCCGGACAGGAACAAGATGGCTGCCTGCCTTCGAGCAGGCAACAGGAGCCCCACGCCAGGCGGGCAGGACAGTCTCTGACGCAGGATAGGTGGCAGCGATCCCAGCAGATCTTCCCTGAAGCGGTTCGTTGTGGATCTCCTTGGGCTGCATGGTGCGATATGCAACCCCTCCCAGAGGCTGTGGCGGCGGTGGCGACGGCGACGGCAGCGGCAGCAGTGGTGGGGGGAGGGGTGGCATCGGCGTCGGCGTTACTGTTTGGAATGCATTCAAAACTGTCCAGTCGTTGTGATGGCAGCCGAGCTCTGTCTGTAGAGCAGGCTGTGATGCTGGGGTCACCAGGTCCCTGGTGTGAGAGTCAGAGACCCACTGCAGATCCCCCTTGCAGAGGGCTTCAGACGCCGGGTTTCCCCGTCGCCATCTTGCCCCAAATCCTGAAAAATTACCTATTGAATACAATGTTCAACAATTGGGTGATGGGTACACCAGAAGCCCAATCATCACGTTCACACAATTTATCCATGTAACAAGCATGCTAATGTACCCGGAGTCTAAATTTAAAACATTTAAAAAGAAAGTTGATTGGTAATTTTTATGTGTCGTGTCATGTTGTGTGTGTGTGAGAGAGAGAGAGAGAGAGAGAGAGAGAGAGAGAGACAGAGAAAGTGAGCTAAAAAAAGTATTTGCATATGCCCACAGACCACTGATAAATAAGAGTCAGCAGAGACACTAAGCAATCAATGTTTTGCAAGGATCCCATTTATTCTAGACAGAAAGGATGGTTGAACCAAGGTGCTTGATACTCTGGTGCTTTTCTGAGTTTTACTATACTATCTGTGGTCTATCTTTTTGCACCTGAAAACCCTTCAGAAGCAATGATTACTGTGTATGACATCCTGTACCATACTGGATTCATGCTGTGCTATTGAACTTTGGTCTCAAAGGAGGAGAAAATCAATGGGGTTTAAAATGAGGCTCGGTTTAGGTCTGCAATATGGGAGGAAAGAGCCTGTAAAAATTTGCACATAATCTCTCTTTTTAAAAATAATTGTATAATTATTGATATTTTTCATTTAAGTCATTAATTCAGAGCATTTTATAGAAATTTCTTTGATGATACTGAGTGGTTGAAGCATTGGGACCCTTGGAACTCTTCCCTGGTGGGTAGACAGCAAGTTTTTAATTTTTTTCTTCTTTGTTTGTAGGCTTCATGATTAGCCTGAAAGTCATTGAGAACCCAATTCCAGAACAGTGGTGTGATTATACTTCACTGTGACCTCGAACTATTGGGTTCTAGTAATCCTTCTGCTTTAGCCTCCCAGGTAGCAGGGAACATAGGTGCATGCCATAGTGCCCAGCTAATTTTGTTTATTTTTTGTAGAGATGGTGGTTTCATCAAATTGTCCTGGCTAGTCTTCAACTCCTGGCTTCATATAATCCCCACACCTTGGCCTCCCAAATTGCTAAGATTATTTAAGTGTGAACCACTGTGGACAGCCCAGAATTATTAAACTGCCATGGAGACTAAATGAAAGATCAATTGGAACATTCACATAATTTTTATATATTATGATAACTATTTTATATTTTTCCTCCTTTGTGGAAGATTTCACTTTCTTTTGAATCTCTGAACAGACTTGCTTGTTTTTTTTTTTTTTAAGAGATGGAAACAGATTTGTAGTATGAAATGTAGAGTGTAGGATATTGGCAATAATTACAGAGGAAATTAGAAACAAGAAAACAAGAAGGTGGTAACGAAGAATGCAGAGTAGCACACACACACACACACACACACACACACGCACGCACACACACAAACACACAATTTTAGAAGCAACCTTGAGAGAAGGCAGGATGTCCTGGACATTGATATTAGAGTCTTATGGGAGAGAATAAAAGTGCTTTGCTGTGCTCTGGCATGGGGTTAAGGATGGAGAAATTAAGTATGGAGAAATTATATGTACACTATACACAATAGGGAAGGAGTTGGAGAGGAGTTATGTGGGCACGCTGAGTTTTCTTCCTTAGAAATGCCATACTAAGCATGTTAATTTGGGTATTCTAAAGCTTCCTTTATTTTAAGTAACAATTAAATTTGGCATTATAAGGGATGATTAAACAGAGAGGCTACAGAAAATATGCATTCTTTCTTTCAAAAAGACTGCATAAGTCTTAACCTGGCTTCTCACATTACTCTAGTGCATACCTGGGCACTTGCTTCATATCAGAACAAGTATTTGTTGTTAGGGGGAATCTTAAAACTTGGACTTGGGTTTCCTTATGGAGAAACTTATCTTTGGGTAACATTCTGCCTTTCTTAGCCTCTCATTCACTTCCCCCAGGAGAAGGAGGTTTGTCCTTCCTCTGATGGGTGAAAAGGAGGACCTGGCCATGCTTGGGTCAACCCGAATGTCTTCCTTTTTCTCTCTCCCCAGGATTGTCTGCCTGTCTGGAGCATGTGTTCTCATCTGCTCTCTGGAACTCGGATCTTCCCTCTGCTATCAGCTAGCTGTGTGACCTTAGAAAAGTTTCTAAAATTTTTGGAATCTCACTTTGTTTTTGTTTTGTTTTTTAGTTTAAAAATACAGGGGATAGTAGATTGCCTCTTCAGATGTTATGTGGAAGAACGTATAATTAGTTGAAGATAAAAGGAATTTGGAGAGACAAACAAATTAAACAGCACACATTATCCCTCACCTTCAAAGAAAGATAGCCAACACATTCAGGAACATGTGTTTTGTTGGAGGGATGATATTAAAGGATAGGGGTATTGCATATACCAGAAGGTTCTTGGTACCTAACAGACACTTGATTATGTTTTTTGAATCTTCATTCTGTTTATTGAAAGATAAAATATATATTTTGAAATGTCTTAAGACAATCCTACTAAATACCTCTTTCTGTCTCGTGCTACAACACACACACACACACACACACACACACACACACACACGTGAACATATGCATATCACGTATGTGAATCTTTGTGAATCCTGCCTTTTATAGCATCTCTTATTATTTATGACACATATGCTTTCTAAAGACATCAGGCTAGTAGTGTCCTTTTCCTCCTGATAAGCATTGTTAAAAGGCTACTTTGCACTATTCCAAAAAGTCATATTTGCAAACCACTAGAATTTTCTGAATTGTATTTGACAGGTTACACTACTTGCTTCGTGGTCCAAATATAGTGTTTTTAATAGACAGCAGCCGGGCTCAGTGGCTCAGCCTGTAATCCCGCGCCTTGGGAGGCTGAGGTGAGTGGATTTCCTGAGCCCACAAGTTCGAGACCCACCTGGGCAACTTGGCGAGACCTCATCTCTACAATAAATCAAAAAATTAGCCGGGCATGGTAGCGCGCGCCTGTAGTTCCAGCTACTTAGAAGGCTGAGGTGGAAGGATCACTGCAGCCTAGCAGGTCGAGGCTGCGGTGGCCGGGAGCGGCCACTACACTCCAGTCTGGGTAACAGAGTGAGACTCCAACCTAAAAAAAACCCCAAAAAACAAAAAAAAGCAACATTTTTCACAATCACTGTTGAGTCATAAGGCCCTAAAGAGAAGAACAGCTCATAAGAAGTGCTATCTCATACAAGTAAAGAAAAAGTGGGGACACAACCTTAAATTTCCTACTTCTGTTATAATCATGGATTTTAAAAGATTTGCACTCAACATCTAATTTTCCCCCCATGTTATATACAATAATATAATATATTATACCTAGTTACATATAAATTAGATCTCTAGATTATTTTCATTTAAAATATTTATTAGGAAGCAACACACCTATCACTTAGGTTCATGTTAGAGAAATCTGAATAGTGGATTAAAAAGGATTTAGTCACTCATTGTGATTTTTTAAAGTTATACTGCCTTTTAGTTCAATTTTGAAAATGCTTAGAATGACAGTTATTTTCTAGTTGAATTTAACATGAAATGATGAAATACTAGCTTTTAAGTAGAGGAACATGAAGGTTTTAAGAGGGTTAAACTCAGCATAGGCAGGGAGCTCACAGGCTTGGTTTAAAAATTTTCAGATTATTTATATACTGCTTATAATTAGATCATATAATTTGATAACTACCACAGTATGCTCAGATATGTGGTAAAACAGAAAAAATAAATAAAATTGACTCAGTCTATTTCTTTTAGATGGAAAGGCAGTGTCTTTTAAAAATCTTCAGCAATAAACACAATACACAGCTCTGTAATCACCTTCTTTTCTAGGTATAATGATAGGTGACTGGCAAGCACTGGTTAATTTAATTCACAGCAACAGAGTGTGACAGATAATATGTTGGCTCCAATAAATAAATTGGAAAACATAATTTCTCCAACAGAAATAAACTTTATTAAGCATTTTTCTGCAGTGAATTTATGATATTTGGGAAGAAAATTTCACAAGGATTTTGGAAATCTCCAAATTCGCATATATATCTTCCCTTAAAGTACAAGTATTCTGGTTTTGAAAACAACAAACCTCATTCAGGAGGCACAGACTGGGAGGTGGGCTTGGCTTACCCCCTAAGTGACCCACTCATGTTCACACATCCACATATACCACTCACAGGGGTGTGACTCCAGGCAGGGCACGTGACCAGAAATGTGAGAAGACGAGGTCCTTCTTGGGGGCTCATGAAGAGCTGAAATTACAGATATTCAATTTAAGAATGTGCACATATAATCTCTTTTTCCACTTGTTTGATACATAAATTTGTAGCTGGCATTTTCCCTCTTAATAACATTCTTAATAACATTGACTAGATATTTTATTATGTTAAGGAATTATTAATTTTGGAGTGAAATAATGATATTCTGATAATATTCTATAAGTCCTTATTCTTGGAAGCCCACATACTGAAGAATTTACAAATGCAGTGATATGATGTTAAGATTTTGCTTCAAAATATGTATTTGAGAGGAGTAAAGTTAATGGTGGGATGGGGAAAGTCAATTTGGCAATCATTGAAGCTGGATGATTAAAATTATGAAATTTATTATGCTATTTTCTGCCCTTTGCACATATTTAAACATCTCCATGACTTAAGGTTAAACATTTTTATAAATTGTATTCCTAATGGCTTTATGATGGTCACAATATGGATATATTTTATTTAATCGCTTATAGTTTAGAGATATTTTATAGTTTTTCTTATTTTTCAAGACCATATAATATGCAGTAATCAATATTTATTTGTGCAAGAAATTTTCTCCACATTTAAAATTTTTCCTTGGGAGAGATTCTGAGGTGTGATTTTATTGCACAAATGTGTGTAATCAACTTAAAAATGATATGCCAGTTGTTTCTCAGGTAGACTGGATTCAGGTAGACTGGATATATTTGTTGATCTTATGAGAGTGTCAGAGCTACCTCATTGCCTGTCATTATTTGAGAATATATCTTAAATTGATATGTCATTTCATTTAAAATAGTATAAAAATACATATTTCTTGAAATATGTGAAATTTAAGCTGGTTGTAGAAAAGTATAGAAATGGTTGGAAAGTACAGAAATGTCCCAATACTAAAAGAAAACCACTGGTGAAATGTGACTTTTTCATAACAATCTTTTTTAAAAAATATTTTGAAATATTCTCTGCTGTTCGGTTATAATGATAGCTGGAGGCATTATACAACTTTATTTTGTAACGTATTTTTTTCAGTACAGATGTGAAAAGTTTCACATCTATTATTTAGTGCTGCAATGTCAACTAAAGTTAGAGAGAAGTTTTAGAAAAAAAAAGAGAGACAAATTTGAAAAAGACCATAGTCTTCACGTTGGAAAGTGGCATAAGGACATTTTTCTATGTGACAGCAGTTTAGAAAAGAAATGTAGGAAGAGCAATCAGGGTTTCCGAGTCAGGTTTTAGATGCACTTCCTCACTTCCTCTTCATTATACCCAAATGAAGATCTTATTTGAAATGTACAGACGGGAGCACTGAGGCCTCTGAAAAACAAGACTCTTCAGAAAATGGTTATAATTTTTTAATTTTGTCACATACCTGTACCCCTTCCACCGCCTTGGCGTCTTGGTGCTCCAGGGTGTTCTTAGACCCTGTATAACTTACACTTTCCTGAGTGATTACTTTGGAATTGATAACCTCTCTTCTTGACATATTGTTTTTTTCCATTAAAAAAAAGTATTAATGACATGCTCTTGAAAAAAATTCTAATAGAAACAAAGAATGTAACTGAAACACAGTTTATATATAATTTTATATACTAATTTTCTTAATATTATACAATGAACAAATTTTCTTTGTTTTTAGAATTGTTTTAAACACCATAATTATGGTTGTAAGGGGCACAGCTGCATCCCGGGAGTGCATCATAATGGATTCAATGCTCTACTGTATCATCAAATCCCACCTTGATTGACCACTCCCTGCTGAGGGTGAGCTGCCTTTGTCTCAGAAGGCCAGGTTCTCTCTTGCCTGTCTCCTACAACCATTCTAACTAGCCAGGCACTCAGTATCTGTTTCTTTTCATTTTTTCCCCTACTTCACAATTTAGATAAAATAACATACCAGGGACTGGTGCCTGGCTCCCCAAATAGTGAGACTGGAAGTCACAATCTGAAATTATGAGTCAATTGACTCTACGAGAGGAAAACTTTTCAAGTAGCAAGGGAAAACAACCTTGGAAGAGCTGGGCAGATTCATTCCCTTTCCTTTCTCCCTACCCTCCTCTGATGAACTGCTTAAGGCATGATTTATTGCATGCCTGTACAGCTTCTCTGAGATGTCCCTCATGACCCATGGGTACACCCACCAAAGGACCCACCTGGGAAGGTGTGGCCAAGCTGGTATACATCACTTTGCATTATTTCTCATCCTTCCCTTTATTACTCTTTCCCCCACTTCCTTTCATGGAACTACACTTCCTTTCATAAAGTGTCGGCATTTGGTCATTGTCTCAGATCTGGCTTTCTAGAGAACCTGTGCTTTGGCAGAGAGCTAGAAAAAGAGGGCGGTAAATTGTTGACTTAGTAAAGAGAGCAATAACCATCTAAGATCTGGATTACAGTTTCAATACTAGCACTTAATTAGCACTAGCTTAATTTGGGGTAAGTTATTCACTCCTTAACCTGAATTTCTTCATGTAGAAAGTGACGCTGCTCAAATCATCTTGCATGTGTTTAGTGGAACTCAAATTGAAAAAAAAGTATATTGGCATATTCTACAACCATTAAAGTCATATTAAAATGATATGATTTAGATATAAAAAAAAAGTTCCAGGAAGGAGACACTGCACAAATACTTTGGGGGTGAGAGATTATCAGAGGCTAGAAATCAACGGCAAATAAAGTGGAGAAAGGAAAAGAAGAACATAAGACAAACTCTCTGGGGACAAAAATCACTGAAGGTGGTGTAGACCCAGGAAGCAGCCTGGTCTTGATTCTAAGAACAATAGCAACCCGCTGTAGGGATTTAGGGAGACTGGAAGAGGGATGCAGATGAGTAGTGAAATCAAATTTGAATTTTGAAAGACCACTCTGTCTATATAGCGTAGAATAGATCCTATGAAGAAGGATGGCAATATGGATTTGCTTGATCAGTTAGGAAGGGATGGCCTATTACAGGGAAAGAAGACCTTAGCTTGGACTATGGTGGTAATAATGGAAATGGAGAAAAAATGAGAGATATTTGAAGGGCAAAATGGATAAGATGGATACAGTCTGGGATCTGTAACCTGGGCAGTGGAGGAGTCTTAGATAACTCCTTGGTCTCTAGATGGAGCTACTTATTGGCTGCTAGTGGCATTTGCAGAGGGAGGAAACACTGGGAGAAGATGTGCTTTGGTGTAAGATCTAAAGGTTGGTTTTGGAGACACTATGTTCTGTGAACATGACATCCAAGTCCTATCTCAGAGAAGAAACCTGGGCTGAGATTAGACGTTTGTGAGTTACACAGTCTAACTGCTTCCTGAACTTCCTCGAAGCTGGGAGAGGAGGGATTTCATGTTTTCAAATGACCAAGAATACTGTATGGATTGGATTTAGCCTTTTACTCAGAACATTTGAATAACAGATTTCCCTCCATCAGATCTGAAGCTGAATTATATACAAATGAGCATATGTCTGGCCAAAATTTTGTCTAGAATGCATTTGTCTAATATGAGTATTCTAGACTAAGATGAACTCTTCGCTGATGCTTAGTGAGCTACTTCATTTTTCAAATAATTGGAATTATGCTGTCGTTCTTCCAGCAAAATGCCAGTCACCAGGGCTAGTGTCTCTGCCCTTGATCACACTGATTTATGGAAGTTATCTTCTTCATTTGTAAAGAATTTGTTGTGCTTATTATGAGTGAGGCACTAAGTAGGGTACAATATGAATAAGATATGGGTCCTGCTCATTTATTTTTCAGTAAGTTAAGATATTGCATTGTCCTTGAGCACACTGATTTAAGGAGGGGCCTATATACAGGGATCAATCTCCTATCCTTTCTGCATTGCTGTCTTTGAGAGGTTGCAGTCCTAAAACATATATGGGTGATGCATAATTCTGACTATCTCAGAAAATAGTACCCACACTGTGGTTAAGAGGGTGGAGCATGCTCAAGTTCAAAGAGAATAGGTGTAGCTGACTATTTTCCTGCTGGTTGTAGAATCCATGTTTCTGAATTAAGTTAGTTATATCAACTTCTAAAAAGGTGACATTTCTGAGAACAAGCTGAGTATAGGTCACTTATTGTGTTTAAAACTGAAGTATTGTCTCTATAATTAGGAGAAATTTTCTCAGACTCATGCAAATTGTTTACTAAGCATGTTTCTCCACGTGATTCAAATTTTGTCTTTATGGATATGTGAACTGGAAAATGGGATATGTATGACATCTCATAATCAGATGCGTATTATCATGAGACTACCTTAAAGCTTCATTCTCAGTAACTTGTATATATTCTTTGTGCTGATATAATCAATATTATTTTATGTTCCAGAAAGTAAATTAGCTGAACTAGAAGAACTGAGACTGTATGTTATTTGTGTATTCTTTAAGTATTTGGGTTCTTAAAAATCAGCAGAACACGGGAAATTATTACTGTCTTGACAATCTTTTTTTAGCCTCTTGAATGGGTAGCTTTGGTTCCCTTGCTTTAAATGCTATCAGGAATGAAGACTTGTGTGGACAGTGACAGTGACATATACTCTATCTGACATGTTCATTATCAATATCTAATATCAGTTATGCATCATCATTATTTGCAACTATGTTTATGGTCAACCCCATATCAAAATTATCCACAGTAGGGACTGGATCTTCGCTAGGACCAATCTTCCTCTCGTTTACTGTCAATAAATTTCTGTTTCTTTGCCAAAAAAAGAAAAAATCCACAGCAGCATAGTTAATTCTTTAAAATGGCTTTCCTTTATTTAGCCATGACTGTTGATTTTAATTATATCAGTTTTGAATAAAGGGTTATGGAAATGTTTTGTACAATTTTTAAAAATATCACTAACACTGTTTTCTGTAAGATTTTATAGTATAAAAGAGCTTTCTTTCTTTTTTTTTCTTTTTGAGTTGGAGTCTCACTCTGTTGCCCAGACTGGAGTGCAGTGGTCACTCCCGGCCACTGCATCCTCGACCTGCTGGACTCCGGCGATCCTTCCGCCTCAGGTTTCCAAGTAGCCGGAATTACAAGCATGCGCTATCAAGCCTGGCTGATTTTTTTTTTTTTAATTGTAGAGATAAAGTCTCGCTGCCCAGGCGGGTCTCGAACCCGCAGGCTCAGGCAATCCACTCACCTCAGCCTCCCAAAGGTGCGGGATTACAGGCTGAGCCACCGAGCCCGGCTAAGAGCTTACTTTCACTGACAGATTTTTACCCCTTGCAAATATGAAGAATTGCTGTTACAAGTCAAAATGTAACCTGGAAATGATAAAACATAATAATTTACCATCTTCTGCTACTGGTTAAAAAAAATGGAAAATTTGAGAGGTACATGTATTTTTTAATCAGTTAATTACATTTGGATATTTTCATAACACTGAATCATTTTGCTGGAAGTGATTCAGCATGGATTCCCTTTATCTTATAGCATTTAGGTTTTTGAAATGCTATTTTATATATATTCTCTTAATCTTATACTGCATTTAGGTCTTTGAAATATTGCCCTACAGGTGAATTGAATTTTTTTGTGGGGTGTTTTCTCTAAAAGTTATTTGCTTCACTTATTTGTAAAGTTTTTGTTGAGTGTGTATTGCTAGTAAGGCACTATGTAAGGCACAACATGAATAAGAGGATGTGGGTCTTTCTTATTGGTTTTTCAGCAAGATATGATATTGTAAGCTTCTACATGTGCCAAATTTGGTAGATATTTACAGTGAGTGACCTTGATCACAGTAAGCTGCTTCTGCAAACCTGATGACAGAATTATCTGCAATTTATGTTATGTAGGAGATAAGCTAAAAGCCATGAGATCAATTTTAATATGTAGTAGAAAAAGTCTTAGTTGTATCAACAAAGTTGTATTAGCTGTATTCTAACCCATATAGACCTTGGTTTGCGTGGGTTCTGTGAAAACAATTGGAACTAAATATGCAAGGGTTAGGAAGACTTCTGGAATGATAACTCTCACTAGTCTATGAATTGTGTCATCTGTAGCTCCTTCTTCAAAGTCCACTGGAAATTTTGGGTGTGCATTTAAGATGAAAGAAAATGACTGTTTTAAAATTGATTGTCTATGCATCTGGTAGCTGTGTGTTTTATACATATTTTTTACTTGAGAGTTGGGTAACATTTTCTCAATTTCAGATGAAGAAACTGAAGCTTAGGGTGACCAAGTATCCTTACTGTAACAGTTTGGGTCACTCTCTAGTTTACCCAAACTGTTACAGAGTGACCTATGCCATCTGGGAGGAGTGGCAGTTCTGAAAGTGAGGAGGGTGCATTGGACAGATAATATTGTGTTCTATATTTTACGTGGGATGTAGTAAATACATATAAAATACAATGCAATCTAAGATTGAACTTGGTATGGTTCCCTCCTAACTTGCTCTTCCACTGTATTCAATATCTTCACTGAATGTTATCTATTTGTCTTCTAACCTAGAAAGAAATGTCATTATCAACATCATATCTATCTACTATGTGTTCAGTACCTAATAGGCACCAGTCATATTATATATATTATTTAGTTTAATCTTTTCAACTTCTGAGCCTGCCCATTTGTAACTATTTCATATTTGATCAAACTCAGGGTTAGGAAAGAAAAATCACTTGTTGAAAACCTCTATTAGCAAGCAGGAAGACCATGACTCAGCTGCAGGTGTAAATTGCCCAAAGTCCAGGCTTTGTCTAGTGCAGAAATTGCTTCTCATCTGACCCAAAATCGGTCCACTTGATTTCCCAAATATCTTTCTGGGCTTTTAAAGCCTATTTTCTTTGCAATTGCCTTGGTCTGTTTTGTCTCTCCTTTGGTTCTAATTCTACTTCCTACTCTATGTATGCCACTCAACTTTTACTATTTCCCACTGAAAATGTTCAGACCGCATTATATTGGGGAACTTTCTCAACAAACAAGTCTCAGAAAGGAAAAACATGTCTGAATAAAGGTATATAGTGGTTTGAGAAATTTTGTTCAATTGGATATATTTGTATTTGATATATATAAAACCCTACATAATTTCATAATGCAAATTAAATAAAATATTGAATGCTAAATAAAAACAAAAGAAGTAATGCTTGGCAAAAATGTTCATGGCAAGTGGAAATGTGCTACTACAGAATGAGAAAGTATTTGACATAAACCCTGCTACTGCAAAGAATCGGGCATGTTTGTTAATTATGGATAAGGATCTCATGCATATACAATAACTGTCTACTGATGTAAGAGGTAGTTGTTGGTTCGTTGGCTGTCCATTCAATGTTAATGCTACTATTCTTTCTTGCGAATAAAGTTCCATTTTTGTTTATGTGGCAAGGTGTTTAAATTTGATAGACAAACCATGGTTAGTCTCAGGTAATGATAGTAATTCTATTTCTTTTTGACAGTGATTGTGCTGTGGGTTATATGATCCAGTGATCTATTAAATAAAGTCCAATGGTTTCTCTAGACAATCTTTCTTCTTGAAAGATAGACCTGTAATGAGAAAATTCTTTCTTTTGTCTACCTCTTTGCTTCCTGTTTTGGGAATGAAGGCTGGAGTTATGGCAGCTATATTGTGACAAAAAGATTCAAGCCTGAGGACAAAGCCAACATTCTGAAACAACTGTTGAAGGACTCTAGGTTTGATGACTTTCTTGAACCATTGTATCAATTTTATGACTACTTATCAAATGACTTCCTTTTACTAAAAAATAAATATTGTTATGCACATAGCCACCATTAATCAAGCTTTTTATTTCCATTAAAATAAAATTTAATATTTCTACTCTAATTTGGTGCACATGAGACATATTTGAACTCTGAGAAGCATTTTGTGCCGATTTCATCTTCCTCAGAAATTTCTTTTTCATGGCTCAGGAAAGAGCAGTTGGAAGACTTCCACCAATCACTGATAACAACTAACATGGTTTCGTTCTCTGCAAGAGTGACCAGTCACTATTCCTTTTTAACATTTTCTTTTAAGTAGCTGATGATGAAAATATACAACTAAAAAAGTTTGCAAGGTTTATATCCAGTATTGATTCACATATATTGAAAAGGACAAGATTGTGTTAAACAATAATATTGCATTGCCCTCTTGACTACTTGAATAATATTCAAGTCATACTCATGCACACCCTATTTAAAGGTAGAATTTGAGAACTGATGTTTCTAATTACAAATAATTTTAAAATGTCATATATCCGAGGAATCTCATAAAAACATTCATTGTAAGAGCTTCCACATTTTATCTGGAGTGGAAATTTAAGATATTAATTCAAATTCCAAAATATGAATCTTTTTGGATATATCGTTGTATTAGTCAGGGCTCTAGATAAGCAGAAACAATAAGATGGGTGTGTGTGTGTGTGTGTGTGTGTGTGTGTGTGTGTGTGTGTGTGTGTGTATTTTTATTTTTTTAGGAAGTAGCTTGCAATTGTAGAGGTTGGCAAGTCCAAAACGTGCAGAGTAGGTAGGCAAACTGGAGACCTAGGGAAGAGTTGATCCGTAGTTTGTGTCTTAAAGGCCATCTGATGGCAGAATGTCTTCTTCTTTGAGGGAGGCCAGTCTTTGTTCTGTTCAGGCCTTCACCTCACTATATGAGCCCTATCTACTTTTATAAATGGTAACCTGATTTATTCAAAGTCTGCTGACTTAATGTTAGGCTCATCTAAAATATCCCTTTACAAAAATACCTAGAATACTGTTTGACTATGCATCTGGATACCATAGCTTGGCAAGCTAATGTATAAAATTAGCCATCACAATGTCAAACACTGAATTAATTACTTAGAGTATTAAACTGTAAGATATGCCAGGAATGACATAATTATTCTTATGCTATTCATTGTGATTAATTTTATTGCAAAGTGTTTTTTCCCCAACTTTTAGTTTATGCATACATATGTGGTTTAAAACAAAATCTGTGGGAAAACATCTGAATGTGTCTCAAGTCTTAAAGATCACAATAAGGCTGATGATAGCTTTGTAGCTGAATAAAATTCTTTGATGTAATGAATTAATTTAGAAAAAGGCTGATTGGAGCATGAGCTGATGAAATGCCAGCTATGATGGCTTTGTAATAGAAATTTTTGCTAGAAAGTCAAGAAAGAAAACAAGTTCTTTCTGGAATGTATTAGGTTGTTTGCTACCAAATATTAGATTTGAAAACCCTGTCTAGTGATCAAGGGCAAGAGTCCATTCTTGCTAGCAATGCAGTTAATTAAAACTGTTGTCGATTAGTGGATTGTTTGAATTGCAGTTTGAAGATCCTGAATGACAAATGGAATCTGCTTATTTTCCATAATGGCATCATTTGAATGTCTACTGGAGTTTAAAAAATTTAGATTATGAGTATCTTTTCATTGGTTCTGAAAATTTATTTAGAAGTGAAACTGGGCAACCCCTCTGGTCCCCTCCCACTGTGGGAGCTTTTCTGTCTTCTCAATAAATCCTACTTTCAAATAAATAAATAAATAAATAAATAAATAAATAAATAAATAAATAAATAAAGCTATTTCCTCACTGTGCTTGAGAATTTCTTCTGAAGATGCTTTTCCTATGGTAGGAAGGGAAAAAATGAAACCAAAAGCTTACTCAGTTTTAGAGTTTATGTGATGCATATAATTTGACCCATTGTATTACAAAACAAAAAATAACTTCTTAAGAAAATAATGTGGTTTATTTAGTCCTTCTCTCTAAGTAAGATAATAGTTTAATTAGTGGTGCTTAGAACCTCTGTACTTTGCCAGGTCTTAGAAACAAATTATCAATATGATTGCCATACTCTAGCTACTTTAGTGGCTCAGTGAAAATCTGATTCTGGCTTTTTAGCCAGTCAAGAAGGGCAGGTTCTATTAAAAAAAAAAGTAAGTCAGGTGTGGTGGAACATGTTTGTGGTCCCAGCTACTTGGAAGGCTGAAGTGGGAGGACTGCTTGAGTCTAAGAGTTCCAGTCCAGCCTGGGCAACATAGCAAGACCTGTGTCTCTTAAGAAATATGTAGCCCTGTCACATTAGTATGTGATTGACACAACAATTTTTCCAATAACATGATTCACTGGCACACACTCTCTAACCCCATGTTTTCTTTTGGTTGACAAGATGATGTCTTGAGCAGTTCCAGGAGGAACCATTAATACGAATTCTTCCAGAAGTAATGTTTGTCCAGGTTTAAGAGGACTCTAGCATGAACCAGACACTGAGGAACTAAGTGGTAGACCTCATTCCAAAATCTTCCCTTTTGGACCATCTATTAGATGCACTGACTTCTTTGCTTTTGTAAAGATTCAATGTTAAATTTTTTTTTTTTTAAGACAGTATTTAATTTGGCAAACCACAAAGCTTGGCTCAGGAGACCTGGAATAGACTGCTTATACATTATTGAAATTAGCTCATAGAAAACAAGATGCAATCTTGTCAAAAGGAAATATGCTTGCCCAGATTTACGACCTGAATTTGCTCTGGTTTCAGAACACCAGGGAAAAGTACCAAATGCTTCAAACTTCCAAAAATAATAATTTTCAAAAAGCTTAGCAAATTTGGCAAGTACATTTGAGCTTCAAATATGCCGAACCTGAAACTGATGGCGGGGGCGGGGGGCAACAAAACAAGACCAAAAAACCCCAACACTACAGCACTCATATATAAGCTCCAGCAACAGATAAAAAATTTGTGATACCAAATGTCTCATCCTTTAGTGAAGATCTCACAGAGCACCGGGCTTGACAATGATCGAAAGGGAGAAAAGCACACCTCATGTGGGGAAGGACAAACCAGAGAACAAGTCCGTGGCCTCTCATGCCCTGGCTGAGAAGAAAGCTTTGCAAAACTCTCCTCAAAGATGTTTAGTTTTTGTCAATATCACAGAGAAGTTTAATTTTTAAAAATTAATGTTTGAATAATTTGATATAATTAACTTCTAGAAAATGCTTTTTTTTTGAGGATTTGATTATGAGGTAAAATGGTGTCATTTGGCTTGCTTTGGGTATTTTCTTTTCTTCTAAGTCTGGTGGTAATTGGGAAGTTGCTTTGTCACTGGAAATAAAGTTATATAAATGGCTTAGTATTGCATGTGACTTATGTCTTCTCTCTGTTGTGATGCATGTAATAGAGAACTTGTGGCCACCGAAAGCAGGTCTTATGACTGATTTTGTGTGTGTGTGTGTGTGTGTGTGTTATTTGCATATATATATTCTAAAGCTACTATTCCTTTGTCCAATGTGCAATTCACTTGTGAAATTTCATTTAACACTGTGGAGATATTGCAGTATATCTAGAGAGTCATGGGTTAAGATTGATTCTAGAAGCTCATCTGGTAGATAAATATAACTTTTTTCTTCTACCATTTCCTTTCCCGCCCATGCACATTCTACTTGTTAATCATTCCAAACTATTGAACACACCATGCTTTGTCCCATTTCTTTGTCTTTGCATGTCTTCTTGCTTTTTTTGTTAATATGCCCCACTCTCATATTTCTTATAAGAAAATTCCTGCTTATCTTTAAGACTAAATTCAAATAGCACCTCCTCTAAGATGGCTGCCATGATTGCAAAAACACATGTAACATTTCCTTCATCTGTGCTAACACTACAGTTAGAATGCTTAACTTGGTATAACAATTTTAAAACATATACAAAGATTATAAAAACATATTCCCATAAATGTTGAAGTAGTACAGATAAAGTAAAATCTCTTTGATCATGACACCCCATTTTTCCTTTCCACACTCCTCAGATGGAACCACTGTTCTCAGTGTGAGAACATTCTACCAGGTCATTTTCATTTCTGTGTATGTATACATGTCCTACATAAAAAAAAAAAAGACAACATTGCCTTTTGTGTGAGTTACAAAAATGACATAACAGTGCATGTGTTGTTCTGCAAATTAATGACTTATCTGTATATATATATATATATTATCTATTACCTCGTTGGAGAGTTTCACCTGTCCTCTCAGATAGCAAAGTCCTTTAGTCCAAAGATAATCTTTGTGTCAGTCCAGAAGTGTGTTCACATACAAGTGTGTCCATATGTGTGCTCACATGTAGTTCATACATGTGTGCATGCATTTCATTATTTTATCCCTTGAGCCCACTCTGTCCTCTTCTCCTAAAAAGCCTAGCCAAGAATACCTAGCCAGTATTTTAGTAAGTCTATTACATAGTTGAATAGTAAGTCCAAAGCATCCATGTGGTTCTTTCATGACCGTAGAAAGAATAAATGAATCAACTCCAAATTTGAGGGATAAGCAACAAGATATTTAGTGCGTGTAATCTCAAACAAATTACATATATGTATAGGAATCTTGACATGTGACCTTCCTCAAATGATAAAATAGAAAGGAATTTCCACAGTGATGCTCCCATCAAAACTACAACAAAATACCAATTATATTCATTTTTTGTTCAAATAGTTTCCTAACTAAAAGTATATGATCTGATTACAAAGTGATAAACACATCTATTTAATAGAAGTGTTTTCCTTATGATAAGGAAAAGTTTTCTTTTGAGAATTGTTGAAAAATTGAAAGAGGTTAGTGGAGGAGAAGTCTATTGAGGCCAAATAAAAAACAGATTGGCGATATGTATTTTTTATCTTATTTTTACAAAGCATATTGCTGGCTATACTCTAAAAATTAGCTCAGTTGTCCTGGGGAAGAAGGTAGCAGGGAACTGAGCATAAATATTAACCACTCCAGCATTGTATAAATGACAGTCTCTTCTCTCAAGTGGTAGAAATGCCTCTGGCAAAGAGAAAAAAAAAATGCCTGGGTGGCAAATTTTCTTCCAGTATGTTTCTTCAATAGATTAAAAGGCAAAGATAAAACAAGCTTACAATGACTAGTCTTGTTCTTCATGTTATTTAATGGATTTCTTGGATACTCAGATCTCAAGGACCTTCAGCTGTTTCTAATTTAGATACAGACAGAATTGAATAACATCTGATTTTTCTTATGAGGGTTACCTCTCAGGCCAGTGTGAAATCAAACAGCTCCTCACATATTGCTAGGGGTGTGGCTTTCCTACTGGAAAAGGATGTGATTTGAGATCAGAAAACATTAATTTAAATCTTCCATGTATCAGTCATATACATTTTTGCAATTCATTTAACCTTTATGAACCTCTGCTTTCTCATCTGAAAAATTGGGATAAGACTTTCTGTGCATTCTAGAATGCAACATATTAATGCAAAGCTAGGTAAAGCATAACCCAGTCTTGTTACCATGTTCATGGTGGTCATTATTAGCTGTGTTTTTGTCCTTATGTTTTCCCCAAACCTGTTTGGGAGAAGTCCCTGACTGTCCAGTGCTCTTGCTGAGAGTAGTCCTGGATATTTTTTCAGTTGCCCCTCTGCATCTGCTCACCCCCTGCTTTTCTCTATATTGTGCCGTTGCCTGGGTGTCTGAACATTGTTGGCTGCATGGAGGGCTGCTATTGCCCTCTGGCTTCTGGTAGGGCTTGGCCAACGGGAGGTGTTAGTGGGAACTGGGAGTGAGGGAGTCAGGTTAGAGGAATCTCTTATGCCAGGTGGTATGGGGCACTTTTGCCAGGCACCTGGGTTTCTGGCCACACGCTCCCTCGGAAGTCTGGCAGTGTTCCCTATCTATCAGGCCTCCTCCTGATGGTAGACTACACACGGTTGCTTCACCTAGGCTTGTTGGCTCTCCCTACTTTGCAAATACTTAACTTTGTCAAACTCCCCTGAGTTATCTGTGACTGTACTGTGTCCTTCTCTAGGAAGACTGATCCGTTCGAGATAAAGGGAATGATAGAAGGAATGGTTCTGCATCTCTCCTGTTAGATTCCACAGGCATCAGAACTAAAAGAAATGTGCTTTGATAGCTGTTCCAAATTCTCAGATTTAGTGCACAGGATAGCAGCCTAGAACTGAAGAGGAATCTGTTTTCCAAGAACCCAGTGAAGCTGGATAGATTGATTTATTTCTGGAAAGTTTCTCTTGAAGTTTAGTGAAAACTTTCTTTAACATTTCATGAGCAAGGAGTTGGTTATTAAAAGCAAAAACAACACAAAACTATAAATAGAATAATGGAAGTGGTCTGATAATTTTTGTGTGTGGCTGCCAAGACGGACAGTGATATATCTGATTCAATCATTTCAATTTTCTTCTTGGAAGACAGGTAATTCCATAGTCAAATGGGTCATGTAATAACCTATATTTATCAACATATATCCTTCAATATATTGCATTTATTATTGTATACTAGTATTTTTGGTCATATGAATTAAGTTAAATCATGAAAGAAAAATACACTCACATTAATGAAATCTGAGAAACAGTTTTTTTTTCTTTAATTGTTCATTCCAAAAACTCACCTCTATCTATAACTGATTTAAAGCTAAAGTAGTAAGTAACAGGGAGTAGTTACAAGTTTAATCCCAAATCATCTATAATTGGTTTATTGACATACCTGTTAGCTGTTTTAGAACTTTCTAAGGTTAAGATTAATATTAGTATATAGTTCCCGACGATATACCAAATAATGACTAAGGAATTGACTAGCTAGTGTGATAGTAAATAATTATCACTATTAACCCATCAAACACAAAATATTCACTGAATTGACTTTAATTATAGCAGAATAGAAACTGATCTCCACTCATAGTTTGTCGTAGAAGGGAGAGGTTCTCTTCCCTAGTACCTTTATTTGTTATGCCTCACTAGCCTTTTGACCTTGGACGAGCAACTAAAACTTTGAGGTCTCAGTTTCTTCATCATGAATGATAAAATGATAACTGATTATGCTGTCTTCACAGGGTTACTTTAAGCTACAGCTGGGCTCGTGCTTCGAAGAGCATAGAATGTTAACCTCCTTAGCGCTCTTGAGATGCTTACAATGTCATTTTATTTCAAAGGTTTTCTTCTAAATTGCAGCAGAGTATTTTCCACATACAATAAAACAAAATGAATAAAGAATAAATAAATAAATAAAATAAAAACTACTTATCTAGTCACTTTCTTTCATGTGGGGAATGGGCCTTACTTGGTATGGAGAAATATACGACAACACACAAAGAAATATATGACAACACATAGAAATGTTTGTTGCTATTTGAAAGGGGTAGTTCTGTGGACTTAATAGCAGCAAAAACACAAATATTTTTACCTTAGTAAAAGGATAATTTTCATCCATTTTGGTACAGAAGCCTGATTCGTGCTATCTTTCTTCCTTAATATAGCTGAATGGTCATAGCATAGTGAGCAGATATTTAAAGTTGTAGACTCTATATTTTAGAAGGATACTTAAATTCATTTGAGGCTGGGTGGTTTCTTAAAGAGTACAAAGACCCAGTGGACATTACTATGTTAATGTAGTGTACAGATAATTTACAACTAAGGTAATTACCAATTTAGAATTTGAGCTTGAAGAAAATCAACCTCCTCAGAAAACTGAGACCTGAGAGATGACATGACTTGCACTATTCAACAATAAAACAGTGGCAGAGAAGAAGCAATGCCTAAATATTCTCATAAATGTGCAAAATTACCAATTTTTACTAGTTTTCTATTCTTATTAGATTTTGTTTTATTTCAAGACTTTTTTTTAGTAAGGAAAAACCATTTGGAACTCTGATACAATGATCTACCTCTATTGTTCATGTAGCTGAGGATACCAGCATCTACATTTTATTTATTGTTGTTTCCTGGGACTGGGTTCAAGTTGAACACTAATAATTCAAACATGGAAAATCTTCAATGTTTACTTTTTGGGGTCGGGGTACTTGAAAGATTTATTGATTTCATCTGTCTATATCTCAAGAAAGCTTGAAGGATACAGTTCTATAGACAAGATACCAGACAGGGTATGTTATACATAAAAAGTTCAGAAAGCTGGGATTAACATATTTTTTATTAAATATTTCTCAAAATTCTACTTCTCCTAAGGCAAGAAATATATTTGAAGAGGACTAGCTTTGTGACCACTTTATCCATGGAAGTGGAACTCACCATTTCAACTGTTTTATTCACTATTTTATACCTTGTACTTAGAGAATTTGTTGTATAGTGACCACTCAAAACAAAAGTCAAAAAAACAGAAAACAAGCAAAACCTCTCTCTTGTCCATCAAACTGTGCTACTTCACTATTTTCAAAAAATATTTGCAATTTTTAAAGTGTTGATGACATTTATTTCAACATTATTTTGTATTCTAGTTCATTTTACACTAAAATTTTTCTCATAATTATGTTACTTGTATGAAAATTTTTTCTTGTTCTCTTTCTAAAATATATGATGTAGTCTATGAGAAAAATATGAAATCTCTTACAAGTTTAGTAATTAGGTTTTAGAATTTTTAAGAATATATTTTTTTCAAAGCAGAGGTATACTGAAACGACTACAGCGTTTTAAGTGAGATAAATCTGAATTAGAATTTTTGTCTGCCTTTTACTAGGTTTGAGACTTGGGAAAAAATTGTTGTTCTTTTATAGTTTTGCTTATTTTAAGAATTTGGTAAAATCATGTTGGTTAAATTTTGGCGTGGGGCCTGGTACTTATCTGACTTCTTCACTTCAGCAATTACCTATCTACTATGTATCTGTCTGTGACTGGATACATTCACTGGTAAAACTTTAACTTTAACAAATATTGTTTTTTACCTCCTAGTTGGAATGCAGTCAAGCATCACTGTTCTGTACTATTTTTAGCTTTGTTGAGATAATTGACAAATAAAAATCATATATATTTAATGTATACAACTTGATGTGTTGATATACATATGCATTGTGAAATGATCACCACAATCAAGCTAATTAACATATCTTCACCTCACATAGTTGTCTTTTGTGTGTGTGTGTGTGTGTGTGTGTGTGTGTGTGTGTGTGTGTGTGTGTGTGTGTGTGTGGTGAGAGCCCTGGAGAGCTACCCTCTTAGCAAATTGCAAGTATTCAATACAGTAGCATGAATTATAGTCACCATGCTGTACATCTGAGAACTTATTCATCTTGAATAACTGAAACTTTATTACTTCTATTAAACCCAAACTTTATTATGTCTCCATTTATCTGTGTGTCTGTTTTTATGCCAATACAACACCGTTTTGATGACTACAGCTTTGTAATACATTTTAAAGTCAGGTAATGTGAAACCTTCAGTCATATCTTTTTTTGATCAAGATTTCTTTGGCTGGATGTGGTGGCTCAAGCTTGTAATCCTAGCACTTTGGGAGATTGACGAGGGGGGATTGCCTGAGCCCATGAATTCGAGAACAACCTGGGCACCTTGGTAAGACCTCATTCCTACAACAAATCAAAAAATTAGCTGGGCATGGTAGTGCACACCTATAGTTCTGGCTACTTGGAAGGCTGAAGCAGAAGGATCACCTGAGCCCAGCAGGTCAACGCTGGGGTGGCTGTGAGCCTGCCCCTGCACTCTAGCCTGGGCGAGGGATTAAGACTCCAACTCAGAAAAACAAACAAACAAACAAACAAACAAAAGATTTCTTTGGCTATTTGGGAGTCTTTGTGCTTTTGGATATAAGCTTTAGAATTGTTTTTTCTGTTTATGTGGAAAATGTCATTGGGATTTTGTAGAGATTGCATTAAGTTTGTAGAACACCTTATTAATGAATAGTATAGACATTTTAACAATATTATTTCAGCCATGAACTTGGGATGTCTTTCCATTTAGTTGCATCTTCCTGAATTTCCTTCATCAATATCTTATAATTTGTAGTGTGCAAGCCTTTCACCACTAAGATTGAGTTTATTCCTAAATATTTAATTTTTTTTGGCTGCTATTGTAAATAACATTGTTTCACAGTTTTCCTTTTCAGATAATTTACTGTCTGTGCATAGACTTTTCACTAATTTTTTTGTATGTTGATTTCATATTCTGAACTTTACTAAATGTGCTTATTAGTTCTACCAACTTTTTTGTTGAGTCATCAGGTTTTCTGTAAGTAGAAATAATTTTACCTCTTCCTTCCCAGTTTGGTTTCCTCGTAAATTCTCTTTTTTTTTTTTGTAGAGATAGGGTCTCACTCTGTCACTCAGACTGTAGTGCAGTGGCACAATCATAACTCACTGCAGCCTTGAACTCCTGGGCTCAAGCAGTCTTTCCACCTCAGCTTCCTGAGTAGCTGGGACTACAAGTGCACATCATGATGCCCCTTTTTAAATTTTTTTCTTGTCTAGTTGCTTTGGCTAAGCCTTGCAACTTTATGTTTAATAGAAATGGTCATCATGGAAATCTTTGTTTTTTGCTGAATCTTAGAGAAATAACTTTTTAGAATTTCTCCATTTATTTCTTCAGCTTCAGCACGTCTGGCTGGTTCTTTTTATGATTTCCATTACTTTATTAAATTTCTCATCTTGTATTTTTGGCTTATTTTATTTAGTTGTCCTTTTGTTTTCTCTTACAGCTCATTTAACTTTTTAACGATGATTATTGTGATTTGTTTCTCAGGCAATATGTAGGTCTCTATTTCTTTAGGGTTGGTGACTAGAACTTTATTAGTTTCCTTTGGTGGTATTGTGTTTGCCTGATTCTTTGTGATTTGTGCAGCCTTGTGTTGGTATCTTCTGTGCATTTGAAGGCACAGACTCTTTTTTTATTTTTTATAGAGTGATTTCAGCAGTTGATAGCCTTCTCTGCTCCACTGATGAGACTGCCTCTAGGACAAGTCTGGAGCCAGGTCACATGTGGCTTTAGGGTCCACATTCAATCAGTGGCTGATGGGATAGTTAGCAGAGGCAGGAATGGGTGTGGCTCCTTCTAGGACTCTGTGCAGATGGTGCCAGTGGCAGGTCCATGGACAAGTGGAACTGAAACCAAGTCCACAGGTAATGGGTTGCTTTTGAATTCACAGCCAGGACCATAGTGAGCAGGCCTCCCAGCAGGGCATGGGCCTTCCCTCTCAAAATAGTCCTTATGAGTCTTTGCCCCATCAAGATTTCACAACCTCCTACCTGGATCTCAAAGGTTCCAGAAAAACCTTCTTGTCCATGGTTGACTGGCAAATTGTTGTTTCTGTGGATGAATTAGGTCTAGTTACCTCTTATTTCTTCATTTTTCTTTCTGCGAACTACACTTTAAAAATACCCAGAAATTGAAGCTTTGTGTTGTCTTTATTGTTTTGCTGTATCTTTTAATATGAAAAGTAATAGGATGAAAATAGTGACCTTCATTGGAGTCAGAGTTAAGGACAAGGTCTATCTCTACACAACTTGCAATGTGAATGAAGTTCACAGTATTGTGCATGAAGACAGAAGATAAACAAGATCAAAGCTACCACTAAATTCAGCTACACACTCACAGAGGTCATTCCACTAAACAAAATTTTATGCAAGGGAAAGAGCACCTTCAGTATGGCCTCAGAGTGCAATTTCAACTCTTTGTGCTAGTAGGACATCATCTTTCTAAATGAATTTCCTTGGAGTATAGAATTGCAGGATCCTTAAAGGGCACCATGAATTTAAAGTGGCATGTGCTTTAAACTCAGTTCCCAGGTAAACAACGCCCATGTTCCTTTCTTCTCAGCTGAAGCAAGGAGAAGATGTTCAGAATCCATCTTTAAACTCAGCCTGGTCAAGTGGGCTCTTTGTACCAGCTGAGGCTTCAGCCACATTAGTGACTTAGAACTGCTCAGATAGTCTTCTAAATCACCTGATGTCATTTTATCTACTCTATTTTAAAGAAGACAGCATAGTTCACCTAGTTAAATGACCCAATGCTACTCATTTGATTGCTCTGGGATTAGATTCCAGTCACAGGACCCTGGCTCCCAATTACTTAGGTTTTTAATTCAGACCTTGTGTAAGTTCATAGAGTAATTCCTAGAGTATTTTATAATATTTTCATCGAAGCCCTTTTCCAGTGAGGTCAAAGCTTTTGGTATTCATTGCTTAACGCTACACTTGTATGTAAATTGGAGATTAAAAAATATTTAATTTAAAATAGTGATCTGAGGGCTCTATGCTTCTAAAATTTGTTCATGAATCCTCCTCTTTATAGCTCCTCCTAGCAGGTAATGTAAAGAGAAAAACTATGTATATAAATTTTACACGTGATAATCCCTGTTGTACAGTTTCTCCAATTTAAAGTGACTTGATGCATGAGAGAGAGGAGAGCTCACATTTTATTTACGCCTGTTCTCAGATAGCAGAGCAGACACAAAAAGAACACCCTAATAAGAACATCCATGAGAATAAAGCTGAATTATTTTTTGAAATCTTACAGAAACCTTTTCCAGGGAAGCAGGGAGTCAGAAAAAGGCAGTGAGGCTTTGGGGAAAAAAGAGGGGCTGCATAAATACACAAACAAAAATAGTAAAAAATTAACTTTGCTTTCTTTACCTTTAAATGGAATATGTTAGATCAGCTTATCTCTTGAATGTTGTATAACCTGACACTTCTTAGTTCACCAGCAACAATATATGCCACAAAAACATCTAATCGACAGGTGTCTGAAAGAACCACTGAAAATAAGAGATAGAACTTCTGGTTTAACTACCATACACTCCATAAATAATTGTCAAAGCTATACCCAGGCGATCCTTTAATAAACTGAGAACTGGGGACTGTTTTCATACAAGTTTGTGAGTCTCTGTAGCCTCAGGGTTCTGCGCCCATGAATCAAAGGACATTCTGCCTTTACATAATGCCAGAGCAATACCTTTAGAGGAGGCAAAATCCATTAAAAATAAACCCTCTGCAAATACCACAGCCTGTATTTTCAACCTGTGGGCTGTCACACAGATGTGACTGGGTTTCATCGTATATGCCACAAGCAAAGTCCAGCACCTGTGTGGCAGCACCTTCACTTTTCACGAGCCTGAATATGCCAGGAGTGTGCACCCCCAGATATGCAATGAGACTAGCAGCACGGCCAGCTCAGTGCTCCCCAGCCCGCATATGGGAGTGACAGCTGTTACTTTTGCTTGGAACAGATTCCCTAAGCATACGGTAACTGCAGTCAGGATAGTAATCTTTGCTCTAACAGTTGGTTTGGCATAAGGGATTATTCTTGGGAAGCATTTATTCCCTTTATAACTTCAAAATTGCAACTGGCATCACTATTTTTGATTTAAGGATATTTTCAGCCTCTGCCACTGTACCGTATCACACAACAGTGCAAAAACCTTCCATCAGGATTGGGCTGAGCTTCATAGAGGCGATTTCATAAATATATGCACTTTTAAAAAAAGGAACCATAAAATGAAATTCTAGTTGTTCAGAACAATCTCTGTCAAGGGCAATGTTCGCTGCCGAGCCTCTGATCACCATCTTCAACAATAACAATAAAATTGCCTGCCTGTGACCTCCTAACAGAGTTGTGGTTCCCTGTTATTGCTGATGTTCTGTCTGTAGAAGGTAGATGCAGTTCCTCTCAAGTGCCCCATTAAATTAGGTGACAGAGTGCTGTCATGTGAGAGGTAACATATTGAAGGAAAATCAAGGTATGCACAGGATGACACAGGAGGATGCATCAGAAACTGATCTTTTCATTTTCCAAGCATAGAGCTCTAATCAAGTGACTCTTGTAATGCCCACAAAAATGATAATTTATAATTCTGGGTGCCTCTGAGAGAAATCTTAGAAAATATCTTTCTTCATTTTTTTCCCCTCCTCAAATATTATCACAGTTACCAAGGAAGATGTTGGGGTAAGAAGGTTGCTCAAACCAAATGAGTGAAAGAATCCATACTTTCAGGTTGTCTTTCCTAAGCACAAATAGCCCCCAGAAGGAATAAATTTGACTAATGTATGATTTGGGGACATGTTGACAGCAAACAAGTTTGAAATTTTTCAATGGATGATTGGAGTCATGTGAAAAGAATTGGAGACTCTAATAGGAAAATAAACATAAGCCTCGTTACTTTTTGTTCTGTTCTATTTGATTTGATGATGTTCTTTATATACAGGTCTGTTCCAGAACACAGATGTAGAGGACATGGGTAAAACTGTGATGTCTTAAATTTTTCTCTTGAAATATAAATTCTGTCTTTATTTATTAAGGTCTTCTGTTCTTTTCTACTGGTGTTATTTATTTATTTTTTGAAAATTATGTTTCCTTTTGTTATTGTAGCTATCATATCCATGTGAGTGGTTAGTGAATCCTTCCCTGAGCTCACTCCCTACCTTTCCAGGCCTATCTCCCATCAAATTCCTTTCATGGATCTTCATTGTCCAAAGACACATTCCTTCCACCAGTTTTATGTTTCTAGACTTCATCAGAAGTTCCTTAGTCTTCAGTGTTGGTTCCTGGCTCCTGCTTACTTATGAGTGAGATCAGGCAGAATTCAGTTTTTTGTTTCTGTGATAGTTCACTTTGATGGTCTCCGACTGTATCTATGTGGCTGCAAAGGACATAATTTTGTTCTTGTTTATGGCTGTGCAGCATTCCACTGTGTATATGTACCACAGTTTCTTTTTTTCCAGGCACTTTCAATGAGCATCTGGGTTGGTTCCATGTTTTTGCCATTGTGAATAGTGCTGCAATAAATATAAGCATGTGAGTACAAAGGTGGGAAAAACAGATACTGGGCAGTTCTAAACAAGGGAGGGGAGATAAAGAAGGGGTTCACATATACCCATTGAGTACCATGTCCACGACTAGGTGGGAAGACAGCTTGCTCAAAGCCCAAACTTCACTTTCATGCAATTTACTTATATAGGAAATCCTCATATGTACCCCACAACTCTAAAATAATTTTTTTAAAAGAAATTCTTCATGTGTCTCTTGGCCGCTCATATGTCTTCTTTTGAGAAGTGTCTGTTCATATCTTTTACCCACTTTGTAATGGGTTTTTTTTTTCCCCAGCACGTTTGAGTTCCTTGTAGATGCAAGATGTTAAGCCTTTGTCATACATGGAGTTGGCAATTACTCTTTCCCAGTCTGTGGGCTGTCTCCTGGCTCTCTTGATGGTTTCTTTGGCTTTGCAGAAGCTTGTCAGTTTAATGAGGTCCCACTTGTCTATCTTGTCTCTTATGGCCTGTGCGTTTTGGGTTTTGTTCAGGAATTGGATGCCAGTTCCAATTTCCTTAAGGGTGTGTTCTGCATTTTCTAAGGTTCTTATGGTTTGAGGTTTTACATTTAGGTCTCTCATCCATTTAGAGTTAATTTTTGTGTATG
>NW_007072661.1:30960-43121 GCF_000164805.1 Carlito syrichta
GGCTTTGTCAAAGATGAGTTGGTTGAGAAATTGAGGTTTTGCTTCTGGAATCTCAATTCTTTTCCATTGGTCTATATGCCTGTTCCTGTACCAATATCCAGCCTTGAACATCTATTGTAATACTATAAGAAAAGGATTGATAGTGGTGGGAAACTATGGGGGGCAGGGAGGGGAAGGGAGGTGGGATTAACGGCAGTCAATATCTGTCTGGGGGTGGGGGGACACCCCTTATCAAAAAGGGTGCTTGAATGCTGCATATTTGTATATCCAACTCTTAACTGTACCCCACAATTTTAAAATAAAAAATATGTTTAATAAAAAAGAAAAAAAGAAGTTCTTGAGTGATCTATCACAGAAACAAAGAACTGAGTACTACATGTTCTCACTCATAAGCAAAACCTGATCAATTACCATAATACTATCAGAAAGAGTTTGGCAGTAGTGGGAAACTGTTGGGGAGGGAGGTGGAACTGGCAGTAGTGAAAAATTGCCAGGAGGTAGGGGGGAACACACCTCATCACGATGGTACCTGCATAATGAACATTTGTATACCTAACCATGAATTGTATCCCGCATCTTTAAAATAAAACATTAAAAAAGAAAAAGAAATTATGCCTATCTTCAGGTACAACAGTGTTATGAAATCTTATCATCAGGTTCAGGTGATATTCAAAATATATATTAATCGGTGTGACATGGTATTCATCACTAGTCAGAACTAACACTGGCCTGCACGTTGCTGGGAAGTGCTGTCAAATGTCAGCCCTGCAAATTGCACTATCTGACATTTATGTTTACATGATCTCAGTCATGATCCCACCAGACTTGTCATGCTGAAAGCTTCCTTATATCCAGGCCTCATTCACATCTTAAATCTTAATCATGTTCACAGTGCATGGGTGCACAAAATGCTTTTTGAATTCTAGTGAGTGATTGATATCACTTGATTTAATGCTTTCTTTCCATCAATTGAGTCTTATTTCACAATCACTGAAATAAATATTAATTAGATAGCATATTCTTCTGTTGACTTATATTGGTCTTTTCACGTGAACGTCATATGCCTGTTTCAGTGGTTTAATGTTTCATATTTTAAAAAGAATACAATTGAGTGATAATAACATTATATGATCAATTAGCTACCCTTCTGATATCTATGTTGAACTTAAATTCGAGAGAAAAAAATAAGTTTTTATACCTCTGTGTTAAACAGCAAAAGCCAATGGTGGAACTCTGAAATATTTATGAAACATTTTTCTTATCCTTTAAAAAGATTTCTTAACCAACCCATTGATTAAGATTTGTAGAGTAAGCTTCACACCCAGCTTTGTGTATTTGCAACTATATTGTTCCTAATATATGTTCATCAATACAAATTGAATATCCCTTGTCCTAAATACTTGAGACCAGATGTTTCATATTTTTGGATTTTGGAATATTTTCATGTACATAATGAGATATCTTGGGGATCCATGTCTGAGCACAAAATTCATTTATGTTTGATATACACCTTACACACTTAGCTTAAAGTTAATTTTATAATGTGTGTGTGTGTGTGTGTGTGTGTGTGTGTAGAGAGATGAAGTCTCGCTATTTTGCCTAAGCTAGTCTTGAAATCCGGGGCTCAAGCAATCCTCTTGCCTTCCCAAAGTGTTCAGATTATAGGCATGAGCCACTGTGCCGGGCCTGAATATTTTTAATAATGGTGTGTATGAAATAAAATTTGTGTTAAGTGCTTATGTGTGGAATTTTCTACTGTGGCATGATGTGAACTTTCAAAAAGTTTTGGATTTTGAGGTATTTTGGATTTCAGATTTTTGGATTGGAGCTACTCAACCTGTATATCTCAAAAAAAAAATCTGTCTTTTTTCCAAATGTCCTGTGGGAACTGAGGGACAATATGTCTATAATATTATATGTTCAGATCTTGAGCCCATCCATGTAATTATCCTAATACTAGTAAAGAGAGGACTCTGAGATCACTGGACCCTGGCAGGCATATCTTCCTTTCTGAAGACCCTGCAGCTATCTCTCATTATTTGATTCTGGAGCCTATATCCTGGGGTTTTGTATTAGGGTTCTCCAAAGAAACAGAACCAATAGAATCTCTCTCTCTCTCTCTCTCTCTCTCTCTCTCTCTCTCTCTCTCTCTCCCCCTATACATATACATGTATATATATATATACATTTCTTTCTCTCTCTCTCTCTCTCTCTCTCTCCCTTTCTCTTTCTGTGTGTGTGTGTGTGGGGGGGGGATTATTATGAGAATGGGCTCATGCAATTATAGAGACTGAGAAGTCCCATGAGATGCTGTCTTGCAAGCTGAAGAACTAGGAATCAGTGTGTAATTCAGTCTGTCTCCTAAGGCCTGAAAACCAGGGGTACTGATAGCATAACTTCCAATTTGAGACCAAAGACTTGAGAGTGGAGGTAGGAGGGGGACTGGTGTGCAGAGGACCCAAGGAGGAGTGTGGGGATCTGCTGGTGTAATTCTTGAGTCCCAAGTATGAAGGCTTGAGAACTAACAACTCCGATGTTCAAGGAGAATATAGATGTGCCAGAACAAAGAAAGTGAATTCATCCTTCCTCTAACTTATTTTATTGAGGCCCTCAATGGATTGGAAGATGCCACATTGGCAAGGGCAGATCTTTACTCAGTCTGCTGATTCAAATGCTAATCTCCTTCAGAAACACCCTCATAAACACACCCAGAAATAATGTGTTACCAATTATCTGGGCATCTTTTTTTCCTAGTCAAACTGACACATTTAAATGAGTGTTATAGACCCGTTTGATATAAGATCACTGGCCACAATTGTTACTGTGATAGATACTTGAAAATATCAATTGCCTAAACAGAAAACATGCAACATCACATGCAAAACTTAAGGATTAACACCGAGAAGATAAGTACAAGGAGTTGGCAAGCTGGGATTAAGCATAGACAGCAAGTATGGCACAAGTGTTTAGAAGAACAGTTCTTTTTGAGAAAGTTTATTTATAATGGATCATTCGAGAAGTAATCAGTGTCATTTCCTCACCACATGTGCCATTCATATTCATAGTGTAAACTTTCTTTAGTGAACAATCTATGAGTCGCCATTGTCCATTTTGGCTGAAATTGAAACATTTTCACATTCTCTTTTGAGATGGGCCTGCCATTAGAATCATAAAGCACTTTCAAAGTCTTAGACATCTTTTCTCCTAGACTGTGAAAAAGACCCTGTGTAACAAATTTAACTATGGGCCTCCTAGAGTCCCTCTGCACCCACCTATTCTTGTCTTCCAGGGCATGATGCCAATTTTTCACACTTTGCACCAGAGTTTTAGGATGTGGAAGCCGCCCCTATTTAGTCAGTTCTAATGTGTTGCACAGAGTTTTCAGCTAGGTCTGCTTTATTTGATTTTATTCTTGATACTAAAAAAGAACCTTAAACATGACCCTCCGAAAATTGCCTTAACCTTTGGAAAACATGTCTAGAAGCAGAGGAAATTAAGGCATCTGCAGGATTCCCTTGAGCAACAGCAGAAGCCTCAACTGTGAAGACTCTGACAGCTCTTTCTGGTTACCATGGTGAGAGAAGGCCTTCTTGTTTATAGGCCATTAATGGGATGCTTATGCTCCTCAAGGTTTTAAATTAATTGTTTGGTGTTCATTTCTCTCCTCCTACATAATGTGAATGTGTTGAACTGGTGCATAAACCTTACCTATGAACTGGCACGCTGAGCCTGTAAGATGAACAAGGATTCTCCTTCCACTTATCTAAATTCTGTGTGTACAGTAAATGTGCTATGCATCATTATTCTATCTCTAGTATAGGTTTGCAAGCACCTCCAACCATTTCCAATATTTCCTTGTAAAATAATATGTATCCCATAGCTTGACGTGCACCACACAACCATAGAATTAATGCTGTCTGCCTGTGGAAGCCTTGTATGTGATGGATAGGGCACTTAGAGTTGATGTACCTTGCACCTCTATTTCAAAGCACTGCTTCTGTTTCATAAAACACATTCACTATGCAAAACCAGGTTTTACACCCTGATTTTTCATTGCTATTTGGGATACCCTATGAACATTAAACAATTCCTATCTCTTTTTTCTCAGCTGCTGATAATTATTTCACTTTCTCTCCCTAAAGTCTACCCTAAGATTGTTTGAACAAGTGGTCCCTCTTTGATATTACATTTGTATGAGTATGTTAAAAAAAAATCCCAGTCATATCCCTTAGTAATTTCTTTTCCTTTATTCTTATCATCTGTTAAGTGAAAAGTAATGAGAGGGCATTAATAATATAGGCAATCTTGAAGCAGAACCAATTGTGCCATGCTTACGTTGTTATCACACAGCTGTGTTTTTCTTCTATTTTCCCATCGAGGCATAATAAGTATTTGTGGAAGAAAAAAGATAACATTTACATGGGATTTACAGATATCTATAATAACTTCTGGAATCTAAAGATGAGGATTACTTACAACATGACAATCTGTTCAGTTAATGAGAAAAAGACCTAAAATTCACATCTCCTGGGAGTGCCCGGGCAGTTGGTTAAGATAACTGTAGTGTGGAGTTTGGATTTAATAGAAGCTATTTGCTAGTGATTAAAGGAAATTTAACTGCAAAACCTTATCTTAAGTTATGGTTCTTCACAGCGAATGACCTATTCTGTAACCAAGGATAGGCTTCTTTTACAGGTATAAAATTTCAAACAGGGATTCATTAACAACCATGTGTCCAGTGAATTGTGTCAGAAAGCAAAGAAAAAAGAGTATTTAAATTCTATTGAATTTTGAGACCACTCTTTTATCCCTGATAACTTTTCTCTCTCTCTTTTTTTTTTTTGGTATAACAATAGACACCCTGGTTCTTAAAAGTGAAGAATAAAAGTGATATTTTCTATACTGTCTTGCAAAAAGGTGTTGCCACATCCTGGTCATGTGGGATTTGGTTGAAGGGATAGGTCCTGTGCTCTCATCTCCTTTTCCCTTTCTACTAACTGCATTGCAGATGTGAAGGTGAGTCATCTCTGCTTGGGCCACAAGGATAAAGCAATTCTCTAAGGACGCAGAACAATGAGATGAAAGAATGTGACTGTATGACACTGTGAAGCCACCCTAAAAGCCCTGAACTTTTTTCACATGAACTATTAGGCGTGTGAGGAAAAAGATTCAATGTTTCAGCTATTGTTATTTAGGTTCTCTATTATAGAATTGAAATGCATATCTTAAACAACACTGGAGTTTACAAGAAATCTAAATTCCACCTCCCAACCTCCAAAATAGTAGCAGAAATAGCATGAAATAGAGAATCTGCTTAGGCAATAAGGTTTTATATTAAGGAAATGAAATGCACTTGGTGAAAGAAAAGCAAAGTGTATTTTTCAGCTGTATTTCCACAATACCAAAGACAGAAATTGGTAGAAAGTAGGTGCTCATACAATGTTTGTTAAAGCTTATGTTAATCGAAACTTATGGATGAATTCAGATCTTTATATTCCAATAGGGTGGAAATGTAAAAGAATTAAAAGATCACTTAACTCCAATAGTTTCCGTAGGAATACTGTTCCATATTATTTCAAGAAAAACCAAAACCAAAACCAAAAAACCCACAAAGCTTTATGGGGTGTTTTTCAATTTTATTCGAAGAATTTAACTCCCAAAAGTAAACATTATGACAATAAAAACAACAGCAACAACAGTAACGACAAAATAACATGTTAACTCAACAAATCAGAATGGGTAGAGAGGGCAGTTGTTCTCTTAAACTGAGGGGAAAAAATTTTCTCTTGTAGAATAGAAAATGTAAAATGACTGTTAATCTTGATACTCTGCTCAAAGGAAACTAGTCTTTAGAGACTAATATTTCACACTAAAGGAAAGCAGACTGCTAGAAGCAGGGACAGAGGAAATCCCTCAACATGTTGTTCAATTTGGAATACAATTTATGCAAAACGTCTTAAGATGGTATGCTGCTTGAGTTACAGTGAATGAATTTTAATGGAGATAGAACAATTAATTATAATCAATAAAATCTATGATGCATTATCTAAATTATCAAAGATATAATTTAATTGAACAAATATTTATTGAACACTTGGCTGAGATTTATGAAAGATGCAAGTAAGGCAACATATCATTGCTGTTCTTAGTCAACTTACTCTCTGAAGAAAAATCCTTGTACTGGCAAACACAGTTTCTAATGGAAACAGAAATGGAACTAGAGAGAAGTTACTGCTTATTTCTGTGTGAAATTAGATTCTCAAAGATGGAGAGATATTCAATTATATTTGGGATTGTTAGGGTAAATGGAGGAGTCATGATGCCTTGCTAATAACTAAAAAACTCGTATTATTATGACTTCTTTGGTTGCCTGAGACAGAAAGTTAACTTAAACTTTCCTTAGGCAAAAAGGATATGAGCATAATTGTTGCTGGAAATAAAAAAAAATACCTACGTTATTTTTATAGCTTGCAATTTCAGGCAAAGAGACCCTTCCCTTCCTTGTTTTCTTATTCTTTCCTATTTTCTTTCTTTTTCTCTCTCTTTCTTTCATCTTTTTCTTTCTTTCTTTCTCTCTCTCTTTCTCCTCCCTCCATCCCTCCCTCCCTCCTTCCTTCCTTCCTTCCTTCCTTCCTTCCTTCCTTCCTTCCTTCCTTCTTTCCTTCCTTCCTTCCTTCCTTCTTTCCTTCTTTTTCTCCTTCTATTTTTGCTGACTGAAAAACTTCCAGGGATAAATCTGTCTATCTTTGTTTGCTTCATGTGTGCAATCATGACCTAAGGAGAGAAGAATATTCTTATCCTGCTCACTCCTGGGCCAGGTGACTGCAGCTAAGCGGAATAAACTGAGCAGGATTTTTTTTTTTTTTTTTTTTTAGAGTAAGAGAAAGGTGGTTTCCCAGGGAAGTGATTTAGATAGATACATGCCTACTTAAGAACACTAAAATTTAGTTGGTTATCTGAAAGAAAAAAACAGAAAACTTTTGTGAAATTCATACAATGTAGAAGATGGGATTAACAAAAACCAAAGATAACATTTTAATCTCTTCTTCCAGACTGAAAGTCATGATACCAAAGAGAAAGGGCAACATGCAAAGTAAATATTTGAATGCACAGATGACTAAGAAGAAATAAGATTATATTACTTATTTATAATAGGTCTATGGTTCAGGGCAGTAATTTCTAAAGTATGTTTACTGTGTGAGGATATGTAGTACATGTATCCTGTGGGCAAAAAAATATGTCCAGCAGTGCATATTATATCCTATTCTTTATGTATTTCCATGTACACTGGTATATGAGAGACCAAAATATTTTAATAAATAAGTCTATTTTTTCTTTATTCAAAACTATGATTTATTCTATTTTACCAGGGATTAAAAAAAAATGCTCACTATAACAATCTCAAACATTGAATTAGGAATTAATGAATTCCTAATTAATTAGAAATCCAAATCTATATCAGGAAACATTGAAATAGAAATTAGAACAGGAATAAAAAAGATTAAAACTACTATATAAAACCAGTCATCATGAAGTATAGAAGGTATAATTTAGAAAAATTATTAACTATTAGCTAGTGGCCGCGTGGAGTTATAAGTCACTTGATTATCTTTGGAAACTGCCAGATGCTTCTATATCAATAAAAACAAACAAAAAGAATATGAATAATAATCAAATTTAGGAATATAATTAGGATCTTAAGCAAACTATTGACATAGGATTTTTGTATACTTACTGGGGGGAAAAATGACCATTCTGAAGCATGTTGAAGCTATCAAATACTAGTTACCTCAAATTAATCTTATTTCCTATATAGATCAATAAAGTGTCATAGACATTGTCTAGATTTCAGAAAGGCATAGTGCATATCTGCACCCTCCCAAAAGACATGCTGAAATCTAGCCCATAGTACCTCTGAATGTGACCTGTTTGGAAGTAGTCTTTACTGAGGTAATCAAGTTAAAATAAGATCATATGTGTGGGCCCTAATCCAATATGACTGGCGGTCATTATAAAAAAGGGGAAACTGAGACATATAGACATGCACTAAGGGGAGATGATGTCAAAACACAGGGAGAAGCCAGTTAATTGACTGGACTGATGTATCTACCAGCCAAGGAATGCCAAGGATTGCCTGCAAACTCCAGGAGCTAGAAGAGGCAAGGAAGTTTTTAATTTAATTAAGTCCCACTTACTTATTTTGTTTCATTTGCTTTTGGGGACTTAAACATAAATTCTATGCCTAGGCTAACGTCCAGAGGAGGTTTTCCTAGGTTTTTTTTTTTTTTCCTAGAATTTTTATGATTTCAGGTCTTACATTTAAGTCTTTATCTTAAGTTAGTTTTGCATAAGGTGAGAGATAGAGATCCAGTTTCATTCTTCTGCATGTGGTTTTCCAATTTCCCCAACACCACTTATTGAATAGGATGTTCTTTCTCTAATGTAGTTTTTTGTCTGCTTTGTTGAAGATCGGTTAGTTGTAGGTATTAGAGTTTACAATGGGCACTAGTGGGGGGTTACAGGTATACTTAAAACTCCAACTTCTTTACTCCTATACAATACATCCATGCAACCAAAAGCCACTTAAATCCCTACAGATAGCACCCAACCTCCCCTGCCCCAGCCCCTGTCATCAACTATCCACAGAAGATGAAAATTAGCACTTTTAGCACCTGCAAATTTGTTTCATTTGTTATTTTTTATGACACCCTCAGAAGTTATCAGTACCTAATCAGTACCCAACCAACATCTCTTGGTTCCTGAAGTCATGCTTTAACAAGAGCATGCCTCCTGGTTGCCCCTGGCTTGTCTGCTTTAATATAACAAGTGCAAATCACCTTCACAAATTATCTCACACCAATTTGCTTAGGTAATATATTGAGAATTTAAAAAAATACACTCCATAGGCTGGAATGTCATCCAAAACAAATGATATTAAATTTAATAGGCATGAATATGGACAACTTTATCTGAGTTTCACAGGTAAGTTCTAGAAGTCACACCTCAAAGGTTTCTTTTCATTTTGTTCTGTGGGGAAGTCCTACTTGTCTTTGAACTCACTTTTGACTTCATCTTTTGTGGAGCTACCACTGATTCCTCAGATGGACAGAGGTATTGCCCCATGAGTAAACTGGGCTTGATGCATACATCCACTTGATGCACTGATAATTGTACTGTGTTATCATGTGTGCCTGTCTGTTAACTACTCTGCCTGCATGTACACCTAATCTTTCCACTGCGCCATGTCTGGGGTCATAGTGAGCACATTCTACACATTTTTGCAGTGTTGAAATAAAGTCCTTTTAGTCAAAATGGAGAGAGTTTGGCAGCATAGATACTTTTGTTAGGTATATTTCAAGCAAATTGAGAGATTCTAGTCAAAGAATAATAAAACACTTAATGACAAAGGAATAAGGACAATTACAATGGGATAAAAAGAAAAGTAGAGGTCTAAAACTTAGATAAGTTGCGCTGAGTTCCTCAGGCCCAATGTTTGACAGCAACCATAACAACTTTTAGGTCTTCTTAAACTTGTGCTCTAGTGTTTAAACAGAATTCTGCTGCTTCTTTTTTTTCCCAACTATTTCCCCGATGGTGAATGCCATGGAATGTTGTTATTTATAGAAAGTCTATTTTACTACCAAAAAATGTTAGTATAGCACTTCCCAGAAAGATTGTGATTTTTGTTGTTAACAGACAGTCTTCCATGTTATCGACGGTTATTTATTGAGCACCTATTAAAAGCAAAGCACTAGAGATACAAAGGTATGTTTAACCCATTTTGAGGAACTTACCATTTGAGGAACTTACCATTTAGATTGGGAAATATTACATATATTATTTTAAAAATCCAACATTGTATATAAAATATATGCCACAGGTGGTACAGGCAGTAAACTATAATCCAAGAATAATACTGTGTTCGGTAACTGATGAGGAATGTTCTTTAGCTGGATCCTGAAAGAAAGAAGCACAAATTTTTAATTGTGTAAGTAATGTGCTATATATGTAGAAATTCATCATTATTAGTACCCACTCAATTCTTGATTTTTAAATTATAAAATAATATTATAGTCATGATGTTGTTCTAGAAAAAGCTCCGGAGATTTATTTCTTTTTTAAAATTTATTTTTATTTATTTCAAAGATGTGGGGCACAATTCAGTTTTGGATAGATAAATGGTCATTGTACAAGTAAACTTTTGGTCTTCCTTGGTCCCCACTTCACTTAGTTTGAGATCAGGTACCCTAATTAATGTTATGTTGTGCACCCATCCCCCAGCAGTTTCCTGCTCCTGCCAATCCCTTTCTTATAGTATGATGATAAATGTTCAGCGTCCGCTTATGAGTGAGAACTTGTGGTACTTAGTTCTTTGTTTCTGTAATAGATCACTGAATATAAATGTAGAAGTGTTCCCTTTTCTTCACATCCTCACCAGCATCTGTTATTTTTTGAGTTATTGATTATGGCCATCCTGACTGGAGTTAGGCTGTAGCTCAGTGTGATTTTAATGAACATTTCTTTGATGATTAGTGAGGCTGAACATTTTTTTCATGTATTTCTTGGCTGCTCGTATGTGTTCTTTTGAGAACAGTCTATTAATATGTTTTGTCCGCTTTTTAATAGGGCTGTTTATTTATTTCCTGTGATCACGTTTGAGTTCCTTGTAGGTCCTGGATGTTAGGCCTTTGTCAGACATATAACTGGCAAATATTTTTTTCCCATTCTGTGGGCTGTTTCTCTGCTCTCTTGGTGGTTTCAAGCTTTTCAGTTTGTTGAAGTCCCACTTGTCTATCTTATCTCTTATGGTAGGGGCGTTTGGGATTTTGAACAGGAATTGGTTGCCTATTCCAATTTCCTTAAGGGTATTGCCTGCATTTTCTAAGATTCTTATAGTTTGAGATTTTACATTTAGGTCTTTGATCCATTTGAAGGTGATTTTTGTGTATGGTTATAGGTAGGGGTCCTGTTTCAATCTTCTGCATGTGGTCAGTCAATTTTCCCAACACCATTTGCTGATTAGTTTCTCCTCGCCCCAGTGGTTGTTGGTGGAAGATTTGTTGAAGATGAGTTGGTTGAGAAATTAAGATTTTGCTTCTAAAATCTTTATCCTGTTCCACTGGTCCATATGCCTGTTCTTATACCAATAGCAGACTATTTTGATTATTGTAGACATAGTAAAATTTAACGTCTGGAAGTGTGATACTTTGTTTCTTTTCAAAGGATTGTTTTGGCTATTCATGGTTTTTTATGTTTCCATATGAATTTCTGTATTGTTGTTTCCAAGTCTGAGAAGAATAATGATAATTTAATGAGATTGTATTGAATCTGTAGATTGCCTTTGGTAGAGTGGACATCTTAACGATGTTGACTCTTCTAATCCGTGAGCATGGAACATTTTTCCATTTATTTATGTCTTCTTTGATTTCATTGAGCAGTGTTTAGCATTTTTCATTGTAAACATCTTTCACCTCTCTGGCTAGGAAGATGCAGAGATATTTATTTTTGGGGTGGCTTTTGTGAATGGGATTGTGCTTTTTATTTGGTTCTCTATTGTTGGTATATAAGAATGTGACTGTCTTTTGCATTTATTTTATTTTATACATTTATTTTATAACCTGAGACATTGCCAAAATCCTTTATCAGTGCAAGGAGGTTTCTGACAGATTTTCGTGGGTTTTCAAGGTATAAGATCATATTGTCAGCAAAGACGGATAACTTAACTTTCTTTTTTCTTTTTTTTTTTTTTTTTAATAATTAATCAGTATTTTTATTATAGTTTTGTGGGGTACAGTTAAGGGTTAGGTGTACAATTACGTTTCATTCAGACACCCTGTTGATAAGAGGTGTTTTCCCAGCCCCCGACAGATATTTGCTACTGTTAATCCCCTCCCCCTCCCCCCCATAGTTTCCCAGTACCGTCAGTCATTTTCTTATAGTATTACATTGGATGTTCAAGGTCCATTATATGAGTGAGAACATGTGATATTCTGATCTTTGTTTCTGTGTGAGGTCACTCACTATTATAGACTCTAGTTCCATCCAGGTTGCTGCGAAATTCATGATTTTGTTCTTTTTTATGGCTGCGTAGTATTCCATCGTGTATATGTACCACATTTTTTATATTCCAGTCCTCTTTTGAGGGGCAGCATGGTTGTTTC
>NW_007072662.1:0-1343 GCF_000164805.1 Carlito syrichta
TGATAAAAACCCTTGAACATATAGGCATACGGGGAACATACCTCAAAATAATAAAAGCCATCTATGAGAAACCCACAGCCAGCATACTCCTAAATGGACAAAAATTGGAACCAATTCCCCTGAAAACTGGAAGTAGACAAGGATGCCCACTGTCACCTCTCCTGTTCAACATAGTATTGGGAGTCCTGGCTAGAGCAATCAGAGAAGAGGAGGCAATCAGAGGTATTCAAATAGGAAAAGAGGCAGTCAAGTTATCTGTCTATGCAGATGATATGACGGGGTACCTGGAAAAGCCAAGAGAATCTGTCAAAGGCCTCCTTACATTGATAAAGGCCTTTGGCAAAGTCTCAGGATACAAAATAAAGGTACAAAAGACAATTGCATTTCTCTACACCAATAATAAACAAACAGAAACCCAAATAAAAAACACAATTCCATTCACAATAGCCACAAAAAAAATGAAATACCTTGGCATCTTCCTAACCAGAGATGTGAAAGACCTTTATAATGAAAATTACAAAACACTGCTCAAAGAAATCAAAGCTGACACGAACAAGTGGAAAAATATTCCATGCTCATGGATCGGAAGAATCAACATTGTGAAGATGTCCATCTTACCTAAGGCAATCTACAAATTCAATGCAATACCCATTAAATTACCAACAACATTCTTCTCAGACCTAGAAAAAACAACACAGGAATTCATATGGAAACACAAACGTCCAAGAATAGCCAGAACAATCCTCAGTAAAAAAAAAAAGCAGGTGGTATCACAATACCAGACTTCAAACTTTACTATAAAGCTACAATCATCAAAACAGCTTGGTATTGGTACAGGAACAGGTATATAGATCAATGGAGAGAATTGAGATTCCAGAAGCAAAACCTCAATTCCTCAACCAACTCATCTTCGACAAAGCCCCCACCACCTACCAGTGGGGAGAAGAGAACCTATTCAGTAAATGGTGCTGGGAAAACTGGCTGACCACATGCAGAAGATTGAAACAGGACCCCTATCTATCCCCATGCACAAAGGTTAACTCCAAATGGATCAGAGACCTAAATGTAAAACCTCAAACCATAAGAACCTTAGAAAAGGAAGGAAATACTCTCATGGAAATCGGAACTGGCATCCAATTCCTGTACAAAACCCGAAACCCACAGGACTTAAGAGAGAAGATAGACAAATGGGACCTTATTAAACTGACAAGCTTCTGCAAAGCCAAAGAAACCATCAAGAGAGCAGGAGACAGCCTACAGACTGGGAAAAAGTCTTTGCCAACTCTAGGTCTGACAAAGGCCTAACATCCTGGATCTACAAGGAACTGAAACGTACTGAAAGA
>NW_007072663.1:0-1102 GCF_000164805.1 Carlito syrichta
AGAGGATTGCCTGACCCCCAGGGTTCAAGTCAGCCTAGGCAACTTGGTGAGACCTTGTCTCTACAATACATTAAAAAAAATTAACTGGGCATGGTAGCCTGAATCTGTAGTTCTGGCTGCTTGGAATGCTGAGGCAGAAGGATCACCTGAGCCCAGCAGGTTGACACTGGGGTGTCCATGAGTATGCCACTGCACTCCAGACTGGGCAATGGAGTGAGACTCCAACTCAAAAACAAAATAAAATAAAATAAAAAGACAGAGACGCAGTATATTTAAAAGACACAATTATATAAGATCTACAAATATTCACAAATATTCAAACATGACAGATGGGATGAAAGAAAGACAGAATGAGACACTTATTAAAGCATAAATCAAAGAGAAGCAGAAATATCTATATTATTAGATTAAGTAATCTTCAAGGTAAAGAAAATCACCCGAAAGAAAAATTATATAATGATAAACGTAATCTGCCAAGAAGACATAGAAATATTTTTTTGGGGGGGGGTTGGAGTCTCACTCTGTCACCCAGACTGGAGTGCAGTGGCTGCTCCTGGTCACTGCAGCCTCGAACAGCTGGGCTCTGGCAATCCTTCCGCCTCAGCCTTCCAAGTAGCTGGAATTACAGGCATGCGCTACCACACCAGGCTGATTGACATAGCAATCTTAAATGTGTATGCACCAAATAACAAAGAGGAAAAATATATACAAAAAAACCAGAAAGAACTAAAGAAAGAAGAGAGAAATTCACATGTATAACTGGGTACTTCAACAAACTTCTCTTGACAATTAATAGAACAACCAATCAAGAAAAGCAGCCAGGACACAAAAGAACTCAATAGCATCATCAATCAATAGTATCTAATGTTTGTAGAACATTCCACCCAACTGCAGCAGATTACACCTTCTGTTCAAGTGCTCTTGGAAATGCACAGCACTCAATGCATACATTCAAAAAGAAGATTCTCAACTCAAATTCTAACGTCGCACCTTAAGAAGCTAGAGAAAGGAGAATGTAATAAACCCAAAGCAAGCAGTATGAAGAAACAGTGAAAATAAAAGCAGGGAAAGAATGAAATTAAAAACAGAAAAACAATAGAGA
>NW_007072664.1:0-903 GCF_000164805.1 Carlito syrichta
CAGTCACTAATATATAGTTTTTCACAGGGTACAGGATAGTCCACCTTAGAGTTATAAGCGCAGTCTCTCCATTTCATGAAGCCAGCATCTCGCCGTATGAGTGACCAGTCCTTTTCCGTAATCATTGAAGGGGCAAGCAGATATGCTGAGAGGCGATGAAGCTCTAGTCGCACGGCTAGGGGCAGTTCCTCCAGGCATTAACATCTCCAGTCGCCAACCGTTCTTGATACTGTCCTGATAAGGGCTTTCTGTACTCAGAGACTTAAAGGTAGACATTAAGCAAGAAGGCTGGTAATTATTAAAAGCAGAAAAACAAATAGGGAGGGAGTTGGAATGTCCTTTATAAGAAAAATTACGATTAGTAACATGTTTGACTTGAGCATGAAATAAAGCAGGCTCTCCACTTTTCCTGTAAGAAGCCTTCATTTTATCAGAGGTTTTATACTTTCTTCTGGATCTCAGTGTCTAGTCATAGCTGAATAGCCTGAAGAGTCCAAATTTAAATGATTAATAACAAATAAAGTGTGATTCAAGATGTGGTGAGGAGAGTTATACTTGAACTCACCCTCTTATAACTTAATTGATTTTTTAAAGTTTGGTGAACTATTTCAACTATGGCTTGACCTTGTGGATTGTAGGGAATTTCTGTGGAATGAGAAATATTAAATTAGGAGTAAAATTGCTGGAAAGATTTAGATGTATATGCAGGACCGTTGTTGATTTTCAGTTGCTCTGGCATACCTAGCTGTGAAAAGCAAAAGAATAAATGTTGTACCACATCCTTGTAGGCTTCTTCCAGTTTTTGCGGAAGCTAAAATAACATGAGAAAATGTATCTACAGTCACATGCAAATAAGACAATTTTCCAAAGCTGTTAGGTCTCAGTCTTCCAGAGTTGACTCCT
>NW_007072665.1:0-1633 GCF_000164805.1 Carlito syrichta
CGTGCAGCCCGGGAGAGCGAAGCAGCCTCGGTCCGACTTCTCCTGCAGGGAGGGACGGAACGATCGCCAGAGCATCCCGAGGAGCGTAGGCTCGTAGGCAGAGATGCCACCCCTGGCGTCCGCCTTCCGCCTGGTTCCCTGAGGTGTGGGAAGTGGCGTGCCCATGAGAGCAGAGGGGGTGCGCTCTGACCCCTTCCGACATCTGGGGCTGTCTAGAGAGGATGAGATGTGCCGTGTTGATGCTCAGGGTCTCCTTGAGCTCTTCTTTTGAGTTGTCTCACTCTCTCATCCTGGCTGGAGGGCACGCCCAGGCCGGGGGGCAGTGGCACGCTCCCGGCCACCGCAGCCTTGACCTGCTGGGCTCAGGCGATCCTTCCAACTCAGCCTTCCAAGTAGCTGGAACTTCCTTGAGTTTTTTTCCTTTTTTTTTTTTTTTTGAGTTGGAGTCTCACTGTGTCACCCAGACTGGAGTGCAGTGGCCGCTCCCGGCCACGGCAGCCTCGACCTGCTGGGCTCCGGCGATCCTTCCGTCTCAGCTTTCCAAGTAGCTGGAACTACAGGCGCGCGCTACCACGCCGGCTAATTTTTGAATTATTGTAGAGATGAGGTCTCGCCAAATTGCCCAGGCGGGTCTCGAACCCTTGAGTTCTTAATAACCAATACAGAGTAAGTTCCTTAAGGGTGGTCGCACAGGGCGCTGCTCAGGGAGTGGGTGGGGGAGGAGGAGTGTGTCTGTGGCGTTAAATGGCCCTGCGAGTGCTCGGTTTCTCGAAGCCTGAGTTTCCTCCATCTTCCAGAAAATAAGGATAAGGCTGTCTACCTCGAAGAAAGGCCTTTCTGTAGAGGGCTCACACAGCCTGGCGTGAAAAACGGTGACTATTATTTCATTCGCTGCAGCCGTGTCGCACAGTGCTGGCACAAAGCAGGGGCCTAAACAGTGTCTGCAGACAGAATGAATGATTGCATGTTCAAGCTCATGTCCCAACTCAATAAACGCCACTCACAAACCCAAGGTGCAAGATTAGTCTCAGTGATCAGGAATTCCTGCTTCTTCTAAGCCAGATTCTGTTCAACATCCCAGCGTTGCACTGCCTGTAGAACTTACAAAGAAACAAATTGGACACTGCAGGAGACTTGGTCTATGCTTTAATAATAGCAAATGTTTACAAAGGCTCTGATGGGCACCAGACACTGCTCTAAGCACTTGATTTCCTCAGTTGACAGTGTTCTGAGGAGACCTGCCTCAGCATCAGTGCAATAGGTCAAAGCAGCCTCCTTGGACAACTGTCATTTGTTACTAGCAAAAGGGTACTAATGTATGCAAACTAAAATTACTTCAAAGAAAAGTAGTGGGGTAGCTGGGCATGGTGGCTCACACCTATAATCCCAGCGTTTTGGGAGGCCGAGGTGACAGAATGGCCTGAGCCCAGGAGTTTGAGACCGGCTTGGGCAAATTGGTGAGACCTCATCTCTACAATAAATCAAAAAGTTATCCAGGCATGGTGGCGTGTGCCTGTAGTTCCAGCTTCTTGGAAGGCTGAGGTTGGAGGATCACCTGAGCCCAGCAGGTCAAGACTGAGGTGGCCGTGAGTGTGCTACTGCACTCCAGCCTGGGGAAATGGACCGAGACTCC
>NW_007072666.1:0-868 GCF_000164805.1 Carlito syrichta
ATTCACCTCCTTCTCAAGTGTTGGGGTTACTACCTGGCTGTTGAACTTACTGTACATGTGTTTCTCTATTTCTTTATACTCTATTTTTTTGATTCCAGGGGGGTGAAAACAAGTCATTTATACTAGAAAATGGGAAAAGAATATGATCCATCTTCTCTTCTTCCTTATAATCTTGGAACTTATTTCCTTGTTTTATGAATTTGGATGAAGAAATATGTCTATCGTTTTTCAAGACTCTGATTACTTTTTCTAACTGACTTTAGCATTTAATTACAAATGTAGGCAACAAAGCACAGTAATATTAGAAGTAACGGGGACTTTTGTCACCAACAGAATTTGCAGACTTTTTATATTACATTATAATTGTCACTGATGCCTCACAATATTCTCTATGCTTGTAGCCACTGATAATTCAGTAGTTACTAGAACTGCTGCTAGCACTTCTAATATAATGCATTAATTAAGATGCACATATATTCTTACATCAAAAATGTGCTTTTTTCAATTATAGTTTTTGTATACTACAGCAACTGCCTTTAAATATAACTGCTTTCTCTTTCAAGCCTATATGTTTTATTTTATGCACTTAAAAAGACAATTCTAAGAAAAGGTTTATAGGCTTCATTGGAGTGCACTTAAAATTTAGAAACTCCTATTCTAATAAGATTACACCCAAGTGACCAATCCTTCTCTTTCTCTGTCTTTTCTTTCCCTTAAGAGATCTTGGCTCAGAGATTTTTGCTTCAGTTTAATCAGAACTGGAAAATATTAGTTGCATTGGATGATTCTTTTTTCTTGCTCTTCTGTCTCTTTCAGATTTTATTTATGGGATAGATCAGATCTACTTGAATCACAAAGGTCTCAAAAC
>NW_007072667.1:0-960 GCF_000164805.1 Carlito syrichta
GGGTATTAAAGTTGCCAGTTATGATGGTGTTAGAGTCAATATCTTTCTTTAGTTTTCCTAGAAGTTGCTTTGTGAAAGTTGGCGCACCTATGTTGGGTGCATATATGTTTAGGGTAGATATTTCTTGTTGATGGATTGAGCCTTTTATCATTATGTAGTGGCCTTCTGTATTTTTTATTTTTATTTTTAATAGCTTGAAGGCTATTTTGTCTGAAATTAAGATCACTACTCCTCCTTTCTTTTGTATTCAGTTTGCCTCAAAGTTTGTTTCCCATCCTCTTACTTTGAGTCTGTAGGTGACTTTCTAGTGAGGTGAGTCTCTTGAAGGCAATAGATTGTTTCCTGATGATATTTCATCCATTTTGCCATTCTATGTCTTTTCAGTGGTGCATTTAGTCCATTTACATTTAGGCTAATAATTGAAATGCAAGAGTTGATCCCAATCATAAGGTTCTTACAGAGTCGTTCCTTTTTGTTTGTTATCTTTTTTGGGTTTTGTCGTTGGCTCATGTGTGTTTTTAATCTTTTGCCTGTACTCTTGTGAAGACTGTTGTTTTTCTTTTTTCTTTTTCTTCTGTGTTCAGTACTTTCCTAAGTGTTTCTTGTAGAGGTGGTCTGGTGGCAGCGTAGTTTCTTAGGGATTGGATATCTGGAAAAGATTTCAATTCTCCCTCACTAAGGAAGCTTAGTTTGGCTGGGTAGGTTATTCTTGGTTGAAATTGTTTATCTTATAGAACTTTGAAGATAGGTCTCCAGGCTCTCCTAGCCTGAAGGGTTTCTGTGGATAAATCTGCTGCTATTCTAATTGGTCTTCCCTGGTAGGTAGTCTGCCCTTTTTCCTCTTGCTGCCTTTATGATTTTTTCTTTTATAGCTACTTTGTTTCAGGCGAATTATTATGTATCTGGGAGTTGGTCTTCTCAATTTGTTGTCTTGCAGGGGTTCTCTGATTCTCTTGTGTT
>NW_007072668.1:0-1107 GCF_000164805.1 Carlito syrichta
CGCCAGAGCCCAGCAGATCGAGGCTGCGGTGGCCGCGAGCGGCCACTGCACTCCAGTCTGGGCGACAGAGTGAGACTCCAACTCAAAAAAAAAAGAAAGAAAGGGATTGGCAATAGTGGGAAACTGCCAGGAAGGGGGCATGGGATTGGCAGTTGAGGGAAACTGCCAGGGGAGAGAGGGCACACCTCATCAACAAGGATACCTGCATAATGAATATTTGTATACCTAACCCTGAATTGTACTCCTCATCTTTCAAATAAAATAATAAAATAAAATAAGACTCCACGTGTAAGGGTGATCACTTATCTCTGGTTTTTTCACTTAACAGTTTCACTGAGCATAACTACTGCAAGTTCATCCCTATTTTTACCAATGGCAGTATTTCACTCTTGTGTATGGAAAAATAGTACTCTGTTGTATATATCTGCCCCATTTTCTTTATCCACTCATGGATTGATGAATGTTTATGTTGATTCTACAGCTTGACTCCTGTGATTAGTGCTACAGGGGATATAGGATTGCAGAAATCTTCAACGTACTGATCATATTTCCTATGAAAATATACCCAGCAGTGAGGTGCCAGGTCACACAATAGGGCTATTTATCGTTTTTTGAAGAAACTTCTACAGTAATCCACAATGGCTGTACTAATTAACATTCCCACCCACAGTGTGCAAGGGTTCCCTTTCTCCACACCCTCAACAGCACTATTTCCATCTTTTTGATAACAGTCATCCTAGCAGGTATGAGAGTATAACTCATTGTGGTTTTAATTTGTATTTCCTTGAGGATGAGTGATATTAAAGACATTTTAATAGATCTGTTGGCCGTTTGTATGTCTCTTCCTTTGAGAAATGTTTATTCAAGTATTTTTGCCTGATTTTTAAACTGGCTGTTTTCTTGCTATTGGGTTGCTTGAGTTTCTTATATATTTTGGACATGAACTGCTTATCAGATATATGGTTTACAGATAATTTCTCCCAATTTGTAGTTGCTTCTTCACTCTGTCAATCATATCCTTGGCTGGGCAGAAGCTTTTTAATTTGATATAATCCCATTTACCTATTTTTGGCTTGTGTGACCATGTTTTGAGGGTAATATGTTGAA
>NW_007072669.1:0-1339 GCF_000164805.1 Carlito syrichta
GAGGCCAAAGCTTAGGAAACAGCCATCCATCTGAGCCAGCAAAACAATGGCTACATTTGCAACTAACTAAATTTTATCTTCAAATGACACTATCCCACTTCATGAGTAGTGCAAATATTATATGATGAAATTCTCAATTCCTTCTTCACATTTACTCTAGTAGCACTATCAATCCAGTAACTCATTCATATGTTATAATAACCCATTGCATTTGTTTTTAGGCATTTTTGATCAGTTATCTTTTAGATAATTTAAAATTAAGCACAAAACAAATAGCTATTGTTATTTTCACATTTTCTAATGTTATTTCTTTATGCAGACCTCTTTTTTCTGATCTGCATTATTTTTATTTCCTATGGAGAACATTCTTAATATCTTCCAGGGCAAAACGGCCAACAATAATTTTGGGGGACAATAGGGTTATTTAAGAAAGTTTTTTTTTTCTTCTGAAGGATAACTTTGCTGGATATGAAATTCTAACCTTTTAAAACTTTTTTAACCTTTCAAATATTTTCCTCCACTTGCTTCTTCTTGCATGGTATCTGACAAGAGAGTCTGCTGTAACAATTCTTATCCTTAGTCTATAGTTAAAGTGCTCTCCTCTCTGGCTTTGTAAATCTTTGCTGTGGAGAAAAATATGGGACTATCGTATAAGGATTATACATCTTTTCTTCTTCCCCATACCAGATTTGAAGGTGATTAAAAAATAAAGCAAGAAACAAACCAAAAAACACACTCATTTGAAAACAAGTTACAATTCTGGAAGGGCAAAACTCAACAAAATGATATTTTAAAATATAGGAATTTTTGTTTTTGTTGTTGTTGAGAGATTTTGAATTATTGTTTCAATCTTACTACTCATTATTAGTCTGTTGAGGACTTCCATTTCTTCCTGATTCAGGGTTGGGAGTTTGTATGTTTCCAAGAATTTATCCAGTTCCTCTAGATTTTGTAGTTTGTTTGGTGAGAGGTGTTCATAATATTTTCAGATGATATTTTGAATTTCTTTCATATCAGTTGTAATGTCTCCATTTTCATTTATGAATGAGCTAATTTGAATCTTCTCTCTTCATTGCATAATTAATATTGTTAATGTTCTATAAATTGTGTTTATCTTCTCAAATAACTAACTTTTGTTTTATTGCTCCTTTGTATTTTTTCTAAATTTCAATAGAAAATGTCTATGAGCTTCATAATTTCTAACCTTTTTCTATTGTATTTGATTCTGCATAATTTCTTCTGCTAACTTTTAGCTTGGTTTGTTTATGTTTTTCTAATTCCTTGAGGTGTAATGTTCTGTTGTCAATATGCAGTCCTTCAGACTTATAACTGTAGGCCT
>NW_007072670.1:0-933 GCF_000164805.1 Carlito syrichta
AAAAACAAATTATATAATTTAAACAGGCAATAGGAACAAATTCAAACCTTGGTAATTTGACTCTAGTGAACATTTTCTTAGTCATTATATTCTATAGCCTCTTGATGACCTGGTAAATGATCTTTGCCAGTCCATAGTTTGACTTTGTAAAAGCCTCTTTAGCAAACATATTTATGGATGGTTTAGTTTAAGACATGAAATCTATAGGTAATTGATTGTCTGAAGCTTGTGTCATAGCCAACTTTTTCTCGGCTACTAAAATTGGTTTGTGATACCAGAGGGCACAAAATGCATGTCCACTTGTCACTGGTGACCTCTTTAGATACTATTCTAAGGACTGTGCATGAATATTTTATAATATAGTATGCTTTTAGGCACAATGTGTGATGAAATGTCTTATCTCTATTATACTCTATATTAAATTTTTTAATTTACAAAAACATTTTTAATGAATTGGGCAATTGCTTCAAAATGTGCACCTTTTAGATTTAAAAAAGTAATGCCCATGATTTTATGAATTAAAAACGAAGACTGTTTAATTTGAATTTGAGTAAAATTGTAATAGGGAATCGAGTTGTATGAGTCAGTGTACAGAGCCCGAGTCAAAGTACAAAGAGAAGTTTATTGAGCTGAGAGCCAGCTGGAGGACACTTACCCTTGAGACACAAAGTCCCAGGCAAGGGCCCCGCTGCTCAGCGGGGTTGGGTTTAAGTACAATTTGATTTGGGTGGGGGGGTTCTTTTACAGCTGCAGTTGGCTAAACCACACATTCTTGTTTGGCCTTGCTTTTGCTTAGCCTTTAAAGAGATGGTTTGTTTTACAAAGAATGTTTTATCTTGTAACAGACTATGGAAATTGCCTGAAGCTGTTTACAGAACCAGAACTTGCCATTAGAGCATTTTACTTGTGAAATTGTGTAATCCTTTTTTTTTT
>NW_007072670.1:3351-3975 GCF_000164805.1 Carlito syrichta
CCGAGTCCTGCCAGATACTTGGTTTTTAAAATTATTTAGGTGGTGGTGAAACAGATTATTTCCCTCATTTTGTTAAAAAAGTTAACATATGTAACACATTTTGACCAATGCCTGGTGTATAGTAAGCAATATCGAATGTAATAGGTTATATTTGTTTCCTCAAATGGAAGCTTGGCTCTTTGAAGATTTTAAAATGAGGCAATATAGCTTTCTAGATTTAAAACATTGTACTTACTGTAAAACATATTATTTAAAATATACGAGTCAAAGTAATAATGAATTCATTTCAGATTGAAATGGTTGATTACATACTTTTTCATAACTTTCTAGATTTAAAGTATTGTACATATTCTAAAACATATAACAAAATATACATGCCAAAGTAATAATCATACATTGATTTGAGATTACAGTGATTGGTTACATACATTTTTCAAATGCTGGGCTATATTACAAATTTGACTCCTTATGCCAGAAATAGATAACTCATGTTGTATCACTTTATCTAAATTTTATAAAACATTATTATGTGCTTTAGTTATAGCCATTTGTGTTATACATACGGTGAGTGTTTGAGTGTTTTGTTTTTTGAACTTATGAAGTAACTCTGAAAACTTTGCATGA
>NW_007072671.1:0-713 GCF_000164805.1 Carlito syrichta
CTCAGACTGGAGTGCAGTGGCCTCTCCCGGCCACTGCAGCCTCGACCTGCTGGGCTCCGGTGATTCTTCTACTTCAGCCTTTCAAGTAGCTGGAACTACAAGCGCGTGCTACCACACCCGGCTAATTTTTGATTTATTGTAGAGATGAGGTCTCGCCAAGTTGCCCAGGCGGATCTCGAAACCACGGGCTCTGGCAATGCACTCACCTCAGCCTCCCAAAGTGCTGGGATTATAGGCTGAGCCACTGAGCCCGGCCATGATGGCCATTCTTACTGGGCTTAGGTGGTATTTCAGTGTGGTTTTTGATTTGCATTTTTTTGATGATGCCTGAGGCTGAGCACTTTTTCAAGTGTCTGTTGGCTTCCCCAATAACTTCTTTTGAGAAGAGTCCATTTATCTCTTTCGTCCACTTTTAAAAGAGACTGCTTGTTTCTTTTTTGTTTTTCCTTTCGGGCATTTGAGTTCCTTGTACATCCTAGATGTTAGGCCTTTTTCAAATATTCAATTCACAATATTTTGCATTCGGTGGCTGTTCCCCTGCTCTCTTGATGGATTGTTTCCTTTGCAAAGCCCATTAGTGTGCTTGTCTATCTTTTTTTCTTAAGGTATTTGCCCTTTAGCGTTCTGAATTGGAATTGGTTGCCAGTTTCAATTTCCATAAGGGAGTCTTCTGCATTTTCTAAGATTCTTAGACTTTGAGGTTTTACATTTAT
>NW_007072672.1:0-856 GCF_000164805.1 Carlito syrichta
GATCTCATGGGAGATAGCACGTAGGAAATATGGTGGGCCAGGAAGCAGCGACTAATGGACATTAGCGCTAAGGACCAAGTGCCGCTACTGGAGGCCATGCGAAGGCATCACAGATCTCTGGGACTAGAGTCCGTGATTGTAGAATCACAGAATACCAAAATGTCAGAATTGGAGGTGACTTTACAGATTAGACAAATTAGTTCATCTATTTTCCACTGAGGAATTGGAGATAATCAGTGATTTGCCAAATTATTTAAGTTAACATTCACGAGTCACCTAGTCTGGTACCTGGCAATGGAGCCCACCGCCCCCTATGTCAATACTCTTACCATGGTCTCTCAGAGACTCAGACACAGAGCTGAGGTGGTCATAGGGTCTTCTGACTCCCCATCCCTGAACGTTGCAAATGTGATAAATCAGCCTCGTGCGAGGCCCTTGCTCGTGCCTGACATCTGGACACTAGGCCTCACCAGAAGACTCTCCGTTCTCCACCTCTAGATAGCACCTCTGGCCTTCCTGATTTCTGGTCAGTGGGTCAAGGATATTAAGTTGCATCTGTTTTAGAACCTCCTAACCGTGCCAATGCTACTGTGTTGTTCTGGGTACTTCCTATCTAACAGTATTTCCTTTGGGGATGGGCTTTCGTGGCTGGCACTCTCGTGTGGGAGGGACCAGTGGACACTGGCCCGAGTCCAAGCAGCATAAAGCAACAGGCATAACTCTTTCCATTGAGCTGTGTTTCCATGGTTGGTGGTCCACACCATGACTGCATAGGCTGTCTTTCAAGGGGCTATGCGATTGTTGATGCCATCGGCCCCCCTGCTTTTGAGGCCGATCAAGGACAGGACTCTGCTTC
>NW_007072673.1:0-814 GCF_000164805.1 Carlito syrichta
CCAGGAATCTCCGAGAAACTACTCCCAGAACTGTGCTCAGTGGGCTTGGCAGTGGGTCTCTAGGGTGAAGCACTTGGTGTTTTCTCTCCAGTCTCTGCTGCTCAGGAGACCTGAGTGTAGCAAATACGGCACACTTTCCACTCCTCCACCATTCGAATTTTGTGACTAACTCTGTGCACTGTCTTTGTGTATGTGCAGCATTTCTGAGTCAAACATTCTATGTGAATTTGCACGGCGTGTCAGACACGGATTTTGGGGTAGGGGCGAATACATGCGGGACTGGGTGTCTGTGTGTCTGTTTGTCACGTAGTGTGCATGATTGGTGCACACTGATATGTGCCTTTTTTCATGTGGATCCTGCGCTGCTGTCTGTAGGCATTGTTCTCGTTTCAATGTTGGTGTGCACATTGCTGCCACGTGTGTGCATTTCCTAGAGCATGTTTTTCGGGTGTGTGTGTGTGAGTGTGTGTGTGCGCACGGGGAAGTTGCAACAGTGTCACTTGATTGCAACAGCAACCTTGAAATAGATTACAGCTAGCTAGTACTGTTGGCTTCCTGGGCAGTTCTACTTGACTTCTTTTACTTTTCTTTTTTTTTTTTTTTGAGTTGGAGTCTCGCTCTGTCACCCAGACTGGAGAGCACTAGTAGCTCCCGACCACTGCATCCTCAACTTGCTTGTCAATGGCAATCCTTCTGCCTCAACCTTCCAAGTAGCTGGAGCTATGGGCGTGTGCTACCACTCCCAACTATTTATTTAAATTTTATTGTAAAGATGAGGTCTCACCATATTGCCCAGGTGGGTCTCGAACCCGTG
>NW_007072674.1:0-1158 GCF_000164805.1 Carlito syrichta
TTTATTATCTTACGAATGTTGAACCAGCCTTGCGTCCCAGGGATGAAGCCTACTTGGTCATGAGGTATAATTTTTGAGATGTATTGGTGAGTATGGTTTGCTAGGATCTTGTTGAGAATTTTGGCATCTATGTTCATCAAAGATATTGGCCTGTAGTTCTCTTTCTTTGTTGCATATTTACCTGGCTTGAGTATCAATGTGATGTTAGCTTCATAAAATGATTTGGGGAGGGTTCTATTTTTCTCAATCACCTGGAATACTTTCAGTAGGATTAGTATCAGCTGCTTCTTAAATGTCTTATAAAATTCTGCTGGAATGCCATCTGGTCCAGGACTTTTTTTGTAGGTAGTTTACTTATTACATAGTCAATTTCCTTGATTGTTATTTGTCTATTTAGGAACTCAATTCCTTCTTGTTTCAACCTAGGCAGGATGTCAGAAAGTCTTCCATTTCCTTAAGGTTTTCAAGTTTGTTTCCATACAAGTGTACATAGTAGTCTCTAATGATCTTTTTTATTTCTTCAGGGTCAGATGTAACTTCATCTTTTGTGTTTCTGACTATATTTATTTGGACTTTTTTCTCTTTTTTTCTTGGTCAGTCTAGCGAGGGGACCATCAATCTTGTTCATCCTCTCAAGAACTGGCTTTTTGTTTCATTGATTTTTTTTATATTATCTTTTTGTCTTCTATGTCCTGGATTTGGGCTTTTATTTTAATGATCTGGATTCTTCTGCTGAAGTTAGGGTTTTGGTGGTCTTGCTTTTCCAGCTTCCTTAGGTGATTTGTTAGACTGTTAATTTGTCATCCTTCCATTTTTTTTCATGTGCATTTGTAGAGATATGAATTGTCCTCTTACTACAACTTTCATGACATCCCAGAGATTTTGGTAAGATATTTCTTCATTTTCATTTGTTTCCAGGTATCTTTTAATCTCTGTTTTGATTTCATCATTGACCCAAGAGTTGTTTAGCATTATGCTATTTAGTGTCCATGTCTTTGTGAGTTTGGGGAGAAACTTGTTGGTGTTGATGTTTATTTTTATTCCACTGTGGTCTGAGAAGGTACATGACAAAATTTCGATCTTTTGAAATTTGTTTATACTTGATTTACGGCCAAGTATGTCATCAGTCTTAGAGTACGTTCCATGTGGTGATGAGTA
>NW_007072675.1:0-933 GCF_000164805.1 Carlito syrichta
CATGAGCCACCCTGCCTGTATGCTATTGCCCATTTCTTATAGTGGCAATCCAAGAGACCTCAGTGAATAAATTAATAAAAGGAAAAGGAAAAAGGAAAGAGGGAGGGAAGGACAGAATAGGATGAGAGGAAGGAAGAGGGAAGGAGGCAAGGAATAACTGGTTACAGTTGTGTGCTTCTGATGACCCTATGACACCCTGAGCTGCCCCAGAAGTGCAGAGAGTTGGGACTTCCATGAGGTTTTGGAGGAGAGGGTATGAGGAAGGAGACATCATCGATCAGCATGTCTGTCTGCCCCTGGCCCAGCATGGGACCTGCCAAAGAGATGACAGGTTCTTGTCCTGAATTTATGACACACCTACTGAGTGACCTTAGATGAGCCACTGAACTCAAACCTAGAGATAATGTCAGAATGTCTCCCACTTGTGAGATGATCACTGATCCTTAACCACCTTCTCATGGCCAGAGTGGTGATGCATGTGCTGTTGTAGTTAGCAGCTGATGAGAGGCAGGAGTTGGTTCACATGTTCTGGCTTCATGGCAACTGTTTCTTGGCCTTAACCAATGCATACATCCTAAGCCTTGGGACCCACATATATTTGCATGATGGGCTGAACCACTGTGGATTTCCTCTCCTACAAAACCTAGAATATGGGACTTGGTTGACAGCCTTGAAACATGCATGCCAGAAACGATGTCAAGATGGTGGTGTTGGCACACCTACTGCATACAGCAGGAGCAACATGCTGCCTCCTTTGCTTAGAAAAGTATTCAGTCGGTTTATTGACCACCTTAGAATAAATGGGGAGAAAGGGAGTGTCACTTGGGACCCAGGGTTGTCTCAAATGTGCTGGTTGTCTCAAATGTGCTTTCTTCAAATGTGAGACTCTTATCTAGTCTGTATATAAAGTCAGACAAACTCGAGTTTTATTTT
>NW_007072676.1:0-1699 GCF_000164805.1 Carlito syrichta
CACAAAATAAATGTACAAAAGACAATCACATTTCTCTACACCAATAATAAACAAACAGAAACCCAAATAAAAAACACAATTCCATTCACATAGCCACAAAAAAATGAAATACCTTGGCATCTTCCTAACCAGAGATGTGAAAGACCTTTACAATGAAAATTACAAAACATTGCTCAAAGAAATCAAAGATGACACAAACAAGTGGAAAAATATCCCATGCTCATGGATTGGAAGAATCAACATTGTGAAGATGTCCATCTTACCTAAGGCAATCTACAGATTCAATGCAATGCCCATCAAATTACCAGCAACATTCTTCTCAGACCTAAGAAAAACAACACAGGAATTCACATGGAAACACAAACGACCAAGAATAGCCAGAACAATCCTCAGCACGGGCATATAGATCAATGGAATGAAATTGAGATTCCAGAAGCAAAACCTCAATTTCTCAACCAACTCATCTCGACAAGGCCTCCACCACCTACCACTGGGTAGAGGAGAACCTATTCAGTAAATGGTGCTGGGAAAACTGGCTGACCACATGCAGAAGATTGAAACAGGACCCCTATCTATCCCCATGCACAAAGGTTAACTCCAAATGGATCAGAGACCTAAATGTAAAACCTCAAACCATAAGAACCTTAGAAAAGGCAGGAAATACCCTCATGGAAATCGGAACTGGCATCCAATTCCTGAACAAAACCCGAAACCCACAGGTCATAAGAGAGAAGATAGACAAGTGGGACCTTATTAAACTGACAAGCTTCTGCAAGTCCAAAGAAACCATCAAGAGAGCAAGGAGATGTCCTACCGATTGGGTAAAAATATTTGCCAATACCAGGTCTGACAAAGGCTTAAACATCCTGGATCTACAAGGAACTAAAACGTGCTGAAAAGAAAAAAACAAACAACCCCATTATAAAATGGGCAAAAGATATGAACAGACACTTCACAAAAGAGGACATCCAAGCAGCCAACAAACACATGAAGAAATGTTCAACCTCACTAATCATCAGGGAGATGCAAATCAAAACCACATTGAGATACCACCTAACTCCAGTCAGAATGGCAATTATCAACAACTCAAAAAATAACTGCTGGAGAGGGTGTGGTGAAAAGGGAACACTTCTACACTGTTGGTGGGAGTGTAAACTAGTGCAACCTCTGTGGAAAGCAGTGTGACGATTCCTAAAAGCTCTAAATATCAACCTCCCATATGACCCCGCAATCCCCCTACTGGGAATATACCCTGAAGAACTCAAATCACTCTATAAAATGATACTTGCACATGTATGTTTATCGCAGCATTGTTCACAATAGCAAGAACCTAGAAACAACCATGTTGCCCATCAAAAGAGGACTGGATTAAAAAAACGTACATATACACGATGGAATACTACGCAGCCAGACAAAAGAACAAAATCATGAATTTCACAGCAACCTGGATGGAACTAGAGTCTATAATACTGAGTGACCGCTCACAGAAGCAAAGATCCGAATATCACATGTTCTCACTCATATAATGGACTTTGATCATCCAGTGTAATGCTATAAGAAAATGACTAGCCGGGCTCGGTGGCTCAGCCTGTAATCCCGCGCCTTTGGGAGGCTGAGGTGAGTGGATTGCCTGAGCCCGCGGGTTCGAGACCCCCCTGGGCAGCGAGACCTCATCTCTACAATAAATCAAAAAATCAGC
>NW_007072676.1:1719-9803 GCF_000164805.1 Carlito syrichta
GAGCCCAGCAGCTTGAGGCTGCGATGGCCGGAAGCGGCCACTGCACTCCAGTCTGGGCGACAGAGTGAGACTCCAACTCAAAACAAACAAAAACAAAAACAAAAACAAAAACCAAAAAAAAAAGAAAATGACTGACAGCACTGGGAAACTATGGGGGGGATGGGATTAACAGTAGCAAAATCTGTCTGGGGATGGGGAAACACCTCTTATCAACAGGGTGCCTGAATGAAACATAACTGTACACCTAACCCTTAACTGTACCCCATAAAACCATAATAAAAAATATAGATAAAAAAAAACAAAGCATCAAAAATTTATTGGGACATATTGCCAACTTTCTTTTGAATGAATAATTATATTAATAATATTTTAGAGTTCTAATTGAAGTAGCACTACTAGCCACCAGTTGGAATTTGTATTTAAAGGGAGCAAGATTTGTAATAGAGGAATTCTTCAATGTTGATTTAAATTTTTATGAATTGTCCTGAGATTTAATATTTTTTCATATCATTTACTACAATTTAAATTTTCTCTTTTTTTATATGGTGTATGTTTTCTGATCATTTTCGTTAGGCAGTTTTAATGTTTGGGTTAACAATTTAAATGTAAATTCCAAACTATTCCATGAATTAGATGATTTCTGAGTATTAGTCATAATCCATGAGTTCAAGTTCCCTAATGCAGATGTAGTTCCCATAGCAATGCTGAAAAAACGTAATAATAAGCACATTCTCTGCCCTAAAATAGTACAGCATCCAGAGAAAATGGGTCTAGCCATGACAGAGCTTGCTACATAGTATACTCAGGATATGAGTGATAAAAGATGTTGTTTTTTTTCCTGAACCACAATTTGTCCATGAATCCAAAAGCCTTCAGTCAAAGTGATAATATATTGTTCAAAAGATCTACTTCTTGTTATGTGTTGCTATAGCAATTGTTTATATCATTTGATAATATTAACTTGATATCTAATTTAACTTTAGTACTTTTTTATTATATTGTACAATTAATTTCATTAACATTTTTGCCTACATCTCACTACATAAATCTATCCTGGGAGATCTGTAACTATGGCAAACTCATAAGATTTGAAAAGCTGTTCAAGTTTTAGGAATCTGTATATCTTTTAATGGCATAAATGACCTATTTACATACTTATTACTTTCTTAAAATGCATTTCACTTATTTTGACATGTGTAAACATCTTAAGCTCATTATGGACAAAAAACCAACTAAATGTGTAGTAATAATACTGTAGAAAATATGTCATAAAATCAAATTTAGGACAGGCACTGTGGCTCATGCCTATAATCTTAACACTTTGAGAGGCTGAGGTGAGAGGATTTCCTAGGCCCTGGGCAACTTGGCAAGACCTCATCTCGATAATAAATCAAAAAATTTTCTGAGCATGGTGGTGCATGCCTGTATTTCCAGCTACTTGGAAGGTAGAGGTGGAAGCATCATATGAGCCCAGAAGATCGAGGCTGTAGTGGCCATAAGTGTGCCATAGTACTCCAGCCTAGGTGACAGAGTGAGACTCCAACTCAAAAAAAAAATTAAATTTAGGATGTATGTTCAATTAATGGGATAATTAGGTGAAGCATTTTTGGATCCAGTGTCATTCAGGCATAAGTTTTATCATAATGTCACTTGTAAGAACATAATTGCTAGCTTCTTAATATTTTGTAGTATGATATTTTGTTTACAAGGACATGTGCAGGATCTTCAGTAACGGACACATTTGCTAAAATTTCAAACTGATAAAAAGGAAAATAGATTCATGTCTCAAACTCATTTCTGCAGATACAATTTTTCAATTCACTAACCTTAAATAAAATGACACTAAAGCTGATTTTCCAGGTGATAATATGCTTATACAAATGTATAGAACATTTGTAGTATTTCTTCTAACAAGATACATCCAAGCCCCAATCACCAGTACATGTGAGTATAACCTCATTTGAGAATATAGTCCTTGCAGAAGTAATAAGTTAAGATAATGACATATTAGGTTAGGACAGACCCTAAATCCCATGAGTTGTAGTTTTATAGGAAAAAGAAAAAAAAAATGAACATGGAGGCACAGAGGAAACATACCAAGGGAAGAAGACGATGTGATGAGGGAGATGGAGACTGGACTGATTCATCAATAAGCCAAGGAATGCCATGGTTTGTTGGCAATCACAAGCTACAAGGAAGCAAGGAAGGATTTTTGGTTTTTTTAGAGTTTTCAAAGGAACCATAACCCTGCCACCTGCTTGATTTCAGATTTCTAACCTCCAGAACTGTGAGAAATAAATGTATGTTTTTGCAAGCCACACAGTTTATGGCAATTTGTTACAGCAGCCTCGGGAAATGAATATATGTACCAAATGTATAGGAATTGTGTACATGCATATATATACACATACACGTATGTACTTGTACATACATTCTCAAATAGAAGATATTGAATATTGTTGTAAATAAGGTATACATTGAAAAATATCAAATGGAAATTGCAAAACATTTGTGAGAAAAAAATAGAGAAAAAACTTTGTTATATAACAATTGTGATTATTTTAACTAAGAGTATTTGAGCACCTTATGTATACTATGTGTTGTGCCAGACACAAGAAATTCAAGATCCATGGTCTAGGAATAGATAAAACACAAAAACAGAGTGAATGTCTTTTCTTGTAAATTAGCTGATAGAGGTTTTTACTAAATCTTATGAGAATAGCAGAAATGATCATTTTACCAAATTAAAAGCAAAGGAAAGCAAGGAAGACAGCAGAGGCAGGGAAAGGGGAGGAGTGTTTTGTAAATCAAACTACATATAAAATTACCAAGAAAATGGTGTACATTAAAGTAGGAAAGGAGGACAGGGGTTTTACAAACAAAAGGGACACATTGAAACAAGAACAATGATAAGACACTTGTACAGAGAGTTAAACTTGAACATATAGAGGGAGATAGAAAAAGCTGAGGAAGTAACAGAAAAAAGAATGAAAGGTTATATACCAACCTGTTCTTAATAACAATGAATTGTCTGCATAGTGGGTTTATAGGTTGCTATGCATTTCCTTAATATGCCATTTATAGATTTGAAATTCTACACCATGAACATGTATTATTTTAAATAATAGTAAAAATAATACAAATACAAAACTTCATATAAAATATTATCTAATATTTGTTTCCTTCCCAACTTAAATATTGTGTGGGCTAGGCATGGTGGCTCAAGCTTGTAATCCCAGCACTTTGGGAGGCCAAGGTAAGAGGATTGACTGAGACCAGCTAGGCAACTTGGCAAGACCTAGTCTCTACAATAAATCAAAACATTAGCCTAGTGTAGTAGCACATGCCTGTAGTTCCAGCTATTTGGAGGGCTGAGGCAGAAGGATCACCTGAGCCCAGAAGGTCAAGGCTGCGGTGGCCATGGGCACATGCAACTGCACTCCAGCCTGGGCAACAGAATGAGACTCCAACTCAAAAAAAAAAAAAAACAATCTTGTGTGGGTCCATTGAAAAAGTACTGGAAAAAAATAAATTTGTTAATGAGTGGAAGGGCTACGGTTGGTTATAAGTTATTAGTTATAACTTTTAGATTTTCAAAATTCTCAACATTGCAAAGTACTAATTTCATAATTGCAAAATTACTTGTATTACTTCTTTCATTTTTTAATCTCTCTGTCAAGAGGTACAGAACTGTTTAGGCAAAGAGATAAAGATAACCAATTACTGAATCTATTTCTTATTCTCTCAGAGTTTCAATCTTGAGGTGTAAAAATCCCTTTATTTTTCCTTCTGGAGTTGCAAAAGATCTGTACTCCTTTGTCTTGGAGCATTTTGGAACTCTTGACCTAATACAGCTTTAATTCATTTAAAAAAAACATTATTTTATGCATCTTATTGTACTAAAGAGATCTGAATACATAGCACATCTTTATGGGATAAAATATTTCCCTGGGGACTTCCAGCAAGATGGCGATGGGGCAGCCTAGTCTGTGAGACTCTCCACCAAGAGAACACAAAGAGACTCTGGTTCTCTCCCTGGAGGCTGCAGATCCCATTGTTGGCAGCCTGCTCTTCACACAGAGCTCGGCCGTAGACTTCGCTGAGGCATCACCTTGGTCTGGGCAGCTACTGTGGCTGCCACTGCTGCAGCTGCTGCCATGGCCAGCAGTCATTCCACATCGCACCGCCAGTGCCTGAGGCCAGCGTAGCCACCGCCGCCTCCTCCAAGGCAGCCATTGCACAGTGCTCCGCCTATGCCTGAGGCGAGCCACCACCACCATGGCAGCTACTGCCACCACCACTGAGGCAGCCATTCCACATTGCACCATCAGTGCCTGAGGTGATCCATGACTTCAGACCTTGAAGCCCCTGTGAGCAAGATCTGCTGACATCTACTACCACCGAGATGTCCTGCCAGGCCATGGGTCTCCTCCCCTTAGGGAGCAACATCTCCCTCCCCTTAGGGGTGGCGAGCAGCTGGGATAAAGCATCTGGAGCAAGGGATAACACGACCTGCTGGTGATTCAAGGTAACAACACCGAAAGGGGAAAAATGGAAAGCCTGACAGACACAGGCCAGATCTGAGTGGTGAACCAGGCAGTCATGAACTGAGTGATAATCTGAACTGCTCTTCACAACAGGCCAGGGACAACTGATCCTAACTGTGAACAAGCTTACCAGCCTGAAAAGACAGCTAGAAATCAGAGCTGAAAGGACATTCGACTTAAACAAAAAGACTCAGAGTGTGCTCGATTGGTTCTGTTAGTCTACTGACTTGATTCCATTCCTTCTGTTTTGTTTGCACCCCTTTTTTTGTACTCCTTCTTTTCTTCTCTCTATAAACCATATCTTTGTATGGAGGAATCGCACACCAATAAGTAGGTTGGTAAGTTTGTATGTTAGTAACATTGTATGTATTAGTTTTTGTTTTTGTATGGGAGTTGGTTAGTTTGTAGCTGTGGTCTATTGTTTTTTATGCTTCAATTTTTGTCTCTCTCTCCATTTCTTGGTACACTCATCTGTTTTCACCTTTACTCCTCTCTTGCTCCACCCTACTTTTCCCCCCACTGCCTGCTCCATTCTCTTCCCTCTGTTAACCACATTTTATTTCAGGGAGTAAATCTACAACCCCACTGCACAGGCAGATTCCAAGACAGTGGGAAGTGGATTTCAGATTATTCATACACCTGTCAGCGAATACCAGGACCTGCAGATAGATTTTGAATCACAGCTCCCCCTTAAGTAAATCTCAAAACTGCATAAAGGATCACCCCCAACCTACAGTGCAATTCCAGAACTGAACAAAGTAAGAGAACATACATAAAGAAGAATAGGAGATTGAACAAACAGAAGTAAAAACAACCCCTCCACCCCTAAATGACAAAATTAAAGAAGACGGTGACATGGAGGGATGAAAAAAGTAGAGAAAGGGGAAATAAACAACAACAAACACACAAATGAAGAAAAACCAGAAGAAGAATATAGGTCTCACACAGACCCATGGGAGGTGAGACACTAAGAAAACAGACTTCAGAACACAAACAATGAAGAGCCCCCAGAATGACTGTTCACATGAAACAAATACAGACATCAAGACATTAATAGAGAGAATTAAAAAATCGAAGAGAGACAAGAGGAAAATAGGAAGAAGCTGATGTCAGAAATAATAGCAGTAAGAATACTGTGATGGAAATAAATAACAAACTAATAAGCATGGAAAGGAGAATTAGCCAAGCAAAAGAAAGAATCTCAGAGCTTGAAGACCAAAACACAGAACTAACTGTCAAAAACATGGAAAAGAAGCTCAAAAACATGGAACAAAACCTTAAGAAATGAATAATTACTTCAAGAGACTGAACCTAAGAGGAATTGGCCTTACTGAGGCAGAGAGAGAAACAGAGGCCACACTGGAACAAACATTTCATGAAATCATTCAAGAAAACTTCCCTCATTTCATCAGTGATGCAAAAATTCAAACACAAGAGATTCAGAGAACCCCTGCAAGACAACAAACGAGAAGACCAACTCCCAGACACATAATAATTCGCCTAAACAAAGTAGCTATAAAAGAAAAAAGGCAGCAAGAGAAAAAGGTCAGACTACCTACCAGGGAAGACCAATTAGAATAGCAACAGATTTATTGACAGAAACCCTTCAGGCTAGGAGAACTTGGAGCCCTATCTTCAAAGTTCTAAAAGATAAACAATTTCAACTGAGAATAACCTACCCAGCCAAGCTAAGCTTCATCAGTGAGGGAGAATTGAAATCTTTCCCAGATATCCACTCCCTAAGAACCTGCATTGCCACAAGACCCCCTCTACAAGAAACACTGAAGAAAGTATTGAACACAGAAGAAAAGGAAAAAGTACAACATTCTTCACAAAAGTACAGGGAAAAGATTAAAAACACACATGAACCAACTCCAGAACCAAAAGAAAGACAATACACAAACAGAAAGAACAACAACTCTGAAAGAACATTATGATAGGGATCAACTCTCACATTTCAATAATTAGCTTGAATGTGAATGGACTAAATGCACTACTGAAAAGACATAGGATGGCAAAATGGATAAAATATCACCAGGCAACAATTTATTGCCTTCAAGAGACTCGTCTCACTAGAAAGGACACTCACAGAATCAAAGTAAGAGGATGGGAAACAAATTTTCAGGAGAACGGAACACAAAAGAAAGGAGGAGTCGTGATCTTAATCTCAGACAAAATACCCTTTAAGCTATCAAAACTCAAAAAAGATACAGAAGGCCACTACATAATGATAAAAGGTTCAATCCATTAACAAGAAATATCCATCCTAAACATATATGCACCCAACATAGAAGCACCAACTTTCATAAAACAGCTACTGGATAAACTAAAAAAGGATATCAACTCCAACACCATCATAGCTGGGGACTTCAATACCCCACTCACAACCCCAGACAAATCATCAAGACAAAAGATCAGCAACAAGATCCGAAACCTCAATGTGACACTTGACCAAATGAACTTAATTGATACCTACAGAACACTGCATCAAAAGACCATAGAATATACATTCTATTCATCACCACATGGAACGTACTCTAAGATCAACCACATACTTGGCCATAAATCAAGTATAAGCAAATTTAAAAAGACTGAAATTTTACCGTTTACCTTCTCGGACCACAGTGGAATAAAAATAAACATTAACACCAACAAGGTCCCCCCAAAACCACAAAGACATGGATGCTAAACAGCATGATGCTAAACAACTCCCGGGTCAACAATGAAATCAAAACAGAGATTAAAAAAGTACCTGGAAACAAATGAAAATGAAGAAACATCTTACCAAAATCTTTGGGATGCCATGAAAGCTGTAGTAAGAGGAGAATCTATATCCCTACAAACACACATGAAGAAAATGGAAAGATCACAAGTTAATAGCCTAACAAACCACCTAAGAAACCTGGAAAGCAAGACCACCAAAACCCTAATTTCAGCAGAAGAATCCAGATCACCAAAATAAAAGCCCAAATCCAGGACATAGAAGACAAAAAGACAATACCAAAAAATAAATGAAACAAAAAACTGGTTCCTCGAAAGGATAAACAAAATCAATGGTCCCCTAGCTAGACTGACCAAGAAAAAGCCCAAATAAACACAATCAGAAACACAAAAGATGAAGTCACATCTGATCCTGAAGAAAAACAAAGCTCATTAGAGACTACTATGTACACTTGTATGGAAACAAACTTGAAAACCTTAAGGAAATGGAGGACTTTCTGACATCACACAGCCTGCCTAGGTTGAAACAAGAAGAAATTGAGACCCTAAATAGACCAATAACAATCAAGGAAATTGACTACATCATAAGAAAACTATCTGCAAAAAAAAAGCCCGGGTCCAGATGGCTTTCCAACAGAATTCTACAAGAAATTTAAGGTGGAGTTGATACCAATCCTACTGAAGGTATTCCAGGTGATTGAGAAAGATGGAATTCTCCCCAAATCATTTTACGAAGCTAACTCACATTGATACCCAGCCAGGTAAAGACCCAACAAGAAAGATAACTACAGGCCAATATCTTTGATGAACATAGAT
>NW_007072676.1:9823-12919 GCF_000164805.1 Carlito syrichta
ATCATTAGATGCAGAAAAAGCTTTTGATAAACTCCAGCACCCCTTCTTGATAAAAACCTTCGAACATCGAGGCATATGGGGAACATACCACAAAATAGTAAAAGCCATCTACGAGAAACCCACAGCCAGCATACTCCTAAATGAATAAAAATTGGAACCATTTCCCCTGAAAACTGAAACACCACTCCTGTTCAATATAGATTGGAAGTCCTGGCTAGAGCAATCAGAGAAGAGAAGGCAATCAGGAGTATCCAAATAGGAAAAGAGGAAGTCAAGTTATCTCTCTTTGCAGATGACTTGATTGTGTACCTTGAAAACCCAAGAGAATCTGTCAAAAACCTCCTTACACTGATAAAGGCCTTTAGCAAAGTCTCAGGATATAAAATAAATGTGCAAAAGACAATCGCATTTCTTTACACCTATAATAAACAGAAACCCAAATAAAAAGCACAATTCCATTCACAGTAGCCACAAAAAAAATGAAATACCTTGGCATCTTCCTAACCAGAGATGTGAAAGATCTTTACAATGAAAACTATAAAACTCTGCTCAAAGAAATCAAAGATGACACAAGCAAGTGGAAAAATATCCCATGCTCATGGGTTGGAAGAATCAATATTGTGAAGGTATCCATCTTACCTAAGGCAATCTACAGATTCAATGCAATACCCATCAAATTACCAGCAACATTCTTCTCAGACCTAGAAAAAACAACACAGGAATTCATATGGGAACACAAATGACCAAGAATAGCCAGAACAATCCTCAGCAAAAAATGCCAAGCAGGCGGTATCACATTACCAGACTTCAAACTTTACTATAAAGCTACAATCATCAAAACAGCTTGGTATTGGTATAGGAACAGGCATATAGATCAATGGAATAGAATTGAGATTCCAGAAGCGAAACCTGAATTTCTCAACCAACTCATCTTCAACAAAGCCCCCACCACCTACCACTGGGGAGAGGAGAACCTATTCAGTAAATGGTGCTGGGAAAACTGACTGACCACATGCAGAAGATTGAAACAGGACCCAATCTATCCCCATACACAAAAATGAACTCCACATGGATCAGAGACCTAAATGTAAAACCTCAAACCATAAGAACCTTAGAAAATGAAGGACATACCCTCAAGGAAATTGGAACTAGCAACCAATTCCTGAACAAAACCCGAAACCCACAGGCCATAAGGGATAAATAGACAAGTGGGACCTCATCAAACTGACAAGCTTCTGCAAAGCCAAAGAAACCATCAAGAGAGCAGGGAGACAGCCTACAGACTGGGAAAAAGTATTTTCCAACTCCAGGTATGACAAAGGCTTAACATCTTGGATGTACAAGGAACTCAAACATGCTGAAAAGAAAAAAACAAACAACCCCATTATAAAGTGGGCAAAAGATATGAACAGACACTTCACAAAGGAGGACATCTGAGCAGCCAACAGACACATGAAGAAATGTTCAACCTCACTAATCATCAGGGAGATGCAAATCAAAACCACACTGAGATATCACCTAACTCCAGTCAGAATGGCAATTATCAACAACTCAAAAGATAACAGATGCTGGAGAGGGTGTGGTGAAAAGGGAACACTTCTACACTGTTGGTGGTAATGTAAACTAGTGCAACCTCTGTTGAAAGCAGTGTGGTGATTCCTAAAATCTCTAAATATCAACCTCCCATATGACCACGCAATCCCCCTACTGGGAATATGCCCTGAAGAACTCAAATCACTCTATAAAAAAGATACCTGCACACGTATGTTTATCGCAGCATTGCTCACAATAGCAAGAACCTGGAACCAACCATGCTGTCCATCAAAATAGGACTGGATTTAAAAAATGTGGTACATATACACGATGGAATACCATGCAGCCATTAAAAAGAACAAAAGCATGAATTTCGCAGCAACCTGGATGGAACTAGAGTTAAAAATACTGAGTGATCTCTCACAGAAACAAAGATCTGAGTATCACATGTTCTCACTCATATAGTGGACCTTGAACATCCACCATAATACTATAAAAAAAAAAAAGACTGATAGTGGGGGGAAACTATGGGGGGGAAGGGAAGGGAGGTGGTATTAACGACAGTCAATATCTGTCTGGGAACGGGGAGACACCCCTTATCAACAAAGGTGCCTGAACGAAGCATATTTGTATACCCAACCCTAAACTGTGCCCCATAATATCAAAATTAAAAATATTGATTTAAAAAAAGGAGAATTATGCAATCATAAAGAAAGACAAACGTATGGACTTCGCAGCAACTTGGATGTATTTGGAGTTGATCTTACTCAGTGATCTATCACAGAAACAAAGAACAGACTACCATATGTTCCCACTCATAAGCAGAACTTGAACAATTATAATACTATAAGAAAGGGATTGGCAGTAGTGGGAAACTGTCAGGGGACGGGGGTGGGATTGGCAGTTGAGGGAAACTGCTAGGGGAGGGAGGGGCATACCTCATCAACAAGGGTATCTGCATTATCAACATTTGTATACCTAACTGAATTGTACCCCACATCTTTATAATAAAAAAAAGTCAATATCTAGGAAAAAAAATATTTCCCTGATGAAAAGTTATTCTTTAAAACCTCAAAGATAGATTTAAAGCAGTAGAATGACTGTCCTAACATGTATGGTTTTCTTTAACCTTGGTAAAATTTACAAACCCTTAGTGAAGGTCATTTTATGCCTAATTTGAATCTTTCAAGTTTTTGAAAGATTTGATTAACTTTTACTGTTTTTTAAATTACTATTTTGCTGTGAAATAAAATGTTTATATAAATAAGAACATAATCAAGGGAGAGACGGGGCAAGATGGCGACGGCATAGGTGAACTGGTGAGATTCTCTGAATGTGAGTTCCCAAAAAGGCTATCACTTCACTACCCCCATCCCCCAGCCCACCACCAACCGCGCTGGGGTCAGTCCCACGCAAGGCCAGATATTGCGCCCCTCCCCCCACTGCTGCCGTTCTACTCGTGTGTGGAAGTCTCCGGTCCCAGCCCCCTCCAGATCCCTCCCCGGCTGCATTGTCTCCAGCCCGGGCACCCGGCATCAAGCCGCCGGTCACACAGGGAGGCTT
>NW_007072677.1:0-876 GCF_000164805.1 Carlito syrichta
AAGTGCCAAACATACACAAAGACAGTACACAGAGCTATTTAAAGATTCGAGGAGTGGAGGAGTGGGAAGTGCACGGTAATTGCTACACCCAGGTCTCCTGAGCAGCAGAGACTGGAGGGAAGAGGCCCCAAGAGGTTCACACTGGAGACTCACTGCCAAGCCCATTGAGCACAGTCCTGGGAGAAGTTTCCAGGGGATTCCTGGTTTGGGCTCACGGAGAGTGTCGCTACACGCATCCGTGCATGCGCGGGCACACACACACACACTGACACACTGACACACTGACACACACACACACACACACACACACACACGGGTCAGGGACGAACACACTCCCACAGAATTAGAAAGAGCAAGAGCATGGAGAGCAAGTGGTGGCTGGGAAAGGAAGTTGTCATCTCTGGCGCCATAGGCTGCTGCCAGGAGAGCAGTGGATCCTGCAGACAGTGTGGTTGAAGGGTTGGGAGAGGTACCTACCAGAAAGGCAGCGTCCACCCAGGTGTGATCGTTCTTCATGTTGTCTTTTATTTTTGCATCTCATTGATACTTCTGATGACGACGTGGCGAATTCCAGGGGTTGCTTCGTGTTCCTCTCGGGTCCAATGACCCAGTGACCCTGTGTCCAGAACATACTTTGCAGAGGTGGGGGGGCACGGATGGTGTCACCATTGGGCTGGAGGAAACAGCGAGGCAGTGGAGTGTAGCTGGTGGGGCAACAGCAGAAAGGGATCCCTAGCCACCACTCAGACAGCTCAGGAGATGCTCAGCTCTGTCCGCTAACAATACAATTCAAGATCATGAAAATGGAAGGCCACATGTAAAATCCTGCACGTAACTCCCCGCTGATCCTTACGCCGGCGACACCCTAAACCGTCA
>NW_007072678.1:0-725 GCF_000164805.1 Carlito syrichta
GCTGACTCCCTACTTTACATTGTAATGCTAAGTAACACTAATGCTTGCGTTTTTTGGTTATGCTCATTTAATTGTCCACATCTTACGACTAAGGCTGCTGTTCAGTAATTCATGAGGATTTTTGACAATTTTTCCTGTTCATAATTAGGAATATGTAGAAACAGATCATTTCACATCTTCGTGGTCTGTTCACTCTAAAGGGTTTTTTTGAACCAGGCATTCTTGTAGACATGATTAGAAGGTCGTAAAGCAAAAGAAAAAAGAAAAAAAAGAGAAGTACTCCAAAATGAGCACCAGCCAGAGAAAAGGTAAACAAATTGGCAGTTGCCACTAAAGGCAAAACCTCCAGCCACCCAAAAGAGGCCTGATAAGGATAAACCTGCTAAGGGGATGGTATCAGTTGCTATAAATGTGGTCAATCTGGGCACCTAAAGCACAATTGTTCTTAATAGCCTAAGCCCCCAGAACTTTGTCCAATATCTGGACTAAAAAGCCACCAAAAGAGATGGTGCGGCCTCTCCCGAAGGGGGGAGAAAACACCTAGCTCAGTGATAGTGGCTGTTGACTGAAGGGGGAGGGACATGGCCCAGCACAGCACTCTGTATGCCATCCACCCAGAGAATCCTTGAGTCTATATAAATGTGGCTGGGGTCCAAATCAATTTCTTAATTAATACTGAGACTAAGTTTCTAGCCCTTGTGCTCATACTGAACTTCTTCTCTAAA
>NW_007072679.1:0-907 GCF_000164805.1 Carlito syrichta
GATGAAACCATCCAGAAACCCGAGGATTGGGGAACTCCATGAAGGAAACTCATAGAGGTCAGTCTATTGGACCACAGAATTGAGGGAGAAGAGTAGATGGATCTGAAGGCCTAATGGAGAATACCCAACATACCTCTGTATAAAACAAAACAAAATACAGCCCTTTAAACAGTTTTCCATTATTCCAAGAATATATACTTATCTTCTTTCATACTCTGATCTGTTTTCTTCATACTTCTCTGTTTCATTACTTGATTTTCCTGTGACTGACATTCTAAACTCCATTCACATTAAAATATGATTACATCTTTGAATTTATCATGCTATCTGTATGTTGCCTTGATTTTGTACATGTGGTTCCCTTTCTTTGTATAATCCTGTCTCTGCACCATTCCACTTTTTTAAAATCTGGTGAATTTCTAGGTTTTCTTCAGATTTCAGCTTCCTTTGAGAAGCTTTTACCTGCTCCTAAAGCACTTTGTAGTTATAACAATATATTATAATTTGTTGTTTATCCTCTTTGCAAATGGTTTATCAAGTTACTGTTGCAGTGCCTCATATTAAGTTAGGGTTGATTATTATTGAATTAAGTGAATAAGTCAAAGAGGATTTTTCAAAGGAACTAATAGACCAAATCTATAAAAGATCGTTCAACATGTCTGTAGAAATGTAGAACAATGTCTCCATAACACTTGTGTCTTCTTGATTTATTTCCATGTGTCATTGCTGAATTGTTACTGTGCAATCTAGGGATCAAATTTTCCAAAAATCAATGATTAACTTATGGAATTTTAAAGTCTGTGTCTACTTGCATCCAACTAGTTATCTTTTATTTCATTGGCATAATTTGATAGTCATCATAGTGTTCCTGTCATTAATATGTTACGTGCCATATGGGTTGGAATGA
>NW_007072680.1:0-1089 GCF_000164805.1 Carlito syrichta
GAAAATTCAGGAGACCCCCTGAAACTGGAACTGGGAACCAATTCCTATTCAGAACCCTAAAGGCTGATACCTTAAGAAATAAGACAGACAAGTGGGACCTCATAGCAGGAGGACAGTCCACAGAATGGGAAAAAATATTTGCCAAAGGTATATCTGACAAAGGCCTAACATCTAGGATCTACAAGGAACTCAAATGCACCGAAAGGAAAAAAACAAACAGCCCCTTTAAAAGTGGGGAAAAGACATGTATAGACACTTCTCAAAAGATACAGCCAACAGACACATGAAGGCAGCCAACAGACACATGAAAAAGTGCTCAGCCTCATTCATCATGAGAGAAATGCAAATCAAAACCAAATTGAGATACCACCTAACCCCTGTAAGAATGGTCATCATTAATAAAAAACAACAACAGATGCTGGCAAGGATGTGGAGAGAAAGGAACGCTTTTACACTGCTGGTGGGAATGCAAACTAGTACAACCTCTCTGGAAAACAGTCTAGAGATTTCCGAAAGAACTAGAAATTGACCTTCCATATGACTCAGCATATCCCGTATTGGAAATATACCCAGAGGAACTCAAATCATTCTACAGAAAAGATACTTGCACAATTATGTTTGTTGCAGCTCTAGTCACAATAGCAAAAACATGGAACCAACCGTGTTGCCCATCGAAACTGGACTGGATAAAAAAAATGTGGTACATATACACAATAAAATATTATGCAGCCATAAAGAAGGACAAATGTATAGACTTTGCAGCAACTTGCATGGATTTCTAGTCGATCATACTGGACTAGAAACAAAGAACAGAGTTTCATATGTCCTCACTCATAAACAGACCTTGAATAATTATAATGTTATAACAAAGTGATTGGCAGTAGTGGGAAACTGTCAGGGGGGTGTGATTGGCAGTTGAGGGCAACTGATTGGGGAGGGAGGGGCATACCTCATCAACAATGGTACTCACATGATCAATGTTTATATACCTATCCCTGAAATGTACCCCACATCTTTATAATAAAATTGTTTTTAAAAGTAAGAATATGTATAACCTGAAAAATAAACAGATGTTCGTAATCTCCATAA
>NW_007072681.1:0-802 GCF_000164805.1 Carlito syrichta
CGGTGAGCCTTTCACCTCAGACTCCCAAGTAGCCAGAACTACAGGCGCACACCACCACGCCCAGCTATTTTGATTTATTTTAGAGATGAGGTCTCACCAAGTTGCCCGGGTGGGTCTTGAACCTGTGGGCTCAAGCAATCCTCTCACCTTGGCTTCCCAAAGCCCTGGGATTATAGGCTGAGCCACCGAGCCCCGACTAATATTTTATTAAGACTATATTTACCTACTATGTTTTGTAAATAGATCTGGTTTAATAATAAGATACAACTAAAATTGCAAAACGGTATCTAAAATTTTAAGCCAATTATAATAGTAATATTTACTAGAAGATAAAATATTTTAATAGACTTTGTTATCACATAGCTATGAAAAGTCTCCTTATATAGAATTAACCTGGTTTAAGGCCTTGTCCAACTTACTGTTCATTTTCTACTTAAACGCTTCATCTGGTAGAGTTTGTGAGCTAAAGTTAATTACTAAGGGAATTGTTATAACAAGTTAACTTGCACATCAATGATTATAGTAGTTATACCCAAAATTTCCACTAACCCAAAATTTTAGAAAAGAAAAAAAAAGAATAACCTTTCTTCATAGGCATTGGAGTTCTCTTGCTCTGAAGCTGTGAGTCAGGACTGACTCTCCAAATTACGGGTGGTGTTTAACAGAACTGACTGCCATAATGGTGTGCCTAGCTTGAATGGCCACAGATAAAGGTCCTTTGCACATTACTGCCTTCTATTTTCTCAGTCATCTCTAGGTCATTCTGAATACATTGATCCACTTTTATAAATAGTGAGGGTGA
>NW_007072682.1:0-456 GCF_000164805.1 Carlito syrichta
TGGTATTGGTCGAGCGCCCTCTATAACCAAAAGTTCTCAAATCTTAAATTGGACAGATAATGAAACTTCAAGAACCTTTTGTCCCTACATCATTCCTTCCATCCCCATTACACTTTGGGGACGTGATATTCTTGCTCAAATGGGCATGCTTCTGTATAGTCCAGATGACAAGGTGTCAGTGCAAATGCTACAAATATGATGCGATCCCTTAAAGGAACTTGGAAGGAACAGACAGGACATAAAAGGACCTGTTCAGGTTGTAGAGAGGAAAGACCGGTCTGGTATTGGCTAACCCAAAGACTGAGATGGGTGGCATGAATCCTGCTGAATCAAAGGAATAGACCGGAGAAAAATGTAAACAAAATAAGGGTTTTCACTTCCTTTGTCCTCTCCTATTCCTCCTACAACTCCAATTCCTGCCTTCCCTACTACTCTTGTTTCTTATAATCTGTTCTG
>NW_007072683.1:0-695 GCF_000164805.1 Carlito syrichta
AGTGAATGATGAGTCTTCACTCTACAAGGGAAAATCGGTGCCCGCTGATTACCTAAAGAGGTTACAATTATGAAAATGGCTTAGGTAATCCTATTATAGCAAGACACAGAATTAAGTAAAGACTAATGACGCCACAGGACGGAAATCAGAGGGAAAATCAAAATTTCTTTACTGAAAATAAGTAACGAAGTCTTTTATTCTCAGTGAAGTGTTCTAAAGCTTTCAAATATATCTTACACCTTACTTCCCATAATTTAAAAGAAGGTCAATCCTATCAAGCTTTCCCATTTTCCTTTCTTGCTGCTCCTCCCTATTTCCTCAACCACAATGGGTCAAAGGCCCCACTGTCAAGTGATTCGAGCCTGTGTTCTGATTAATTATCCTACATAGGAGTTCAAACCTCGTTTGAATTTCTATGGCAGAATAGCATAGAATTATAATAGAGACACTTGGACTTGAATATTTTGTATCCTTTGCTATTGTGCCAGCATGAGCTCCATTGAGCATTTGACACTAGTACACAGAAGAGCGTGTGACATCTAGGAGGTAAGCCTGATCCAATGAAAGCTGCTCTTGAGAGCAATGCCCAGGAAAGGAGGGACCTGGAGCCATACCAGACTGACAGTCAGTCACCAATTGTCATGGAGCAAGTTCCGAGGAAGGACATGACCAGAACGGGAAGCAGAGGCAGTTAA
>NW_007072684.1:0-1010 GCF_000164805.1 Carlito syrichta
TGTTGACCCACAAGACAGCACCTCCTGTAGGGCCTGGGGTGTGCTTGCCCCATCTGACTCACAGTCTGGGTGACAGATACTGGTCAGTGGTGGGTGTGTTTGATAGAAGGCCCTCCAGAGTTGTCCCAGCCGGGATCCTCTTTGTTTGAACCTCTGCCAACTGGAAGGTCAAAGAGGAAATAAAGTTTCCCCCAACATCGACCATGGCCTTGGTGGGGCTCTCCTGGCAGGTGGTGCTTGTGGGAGTGGCCTTTTCTCCTTCTGTAGATCCTGCTGTTCTGCCTGTGGGTCTGTGAGAGGGCTTCTAACTGGACTCCCCTGGCCTGGTGGAAGGGCTCCAGATAGTTCATCCCTGGATGGAGATGGCATCACCTGAAATGTGACCTCACTTTCCCATGTGGGTGACATCTGCTGCTGGGAGATGTCTCATATCTGCCGGCCCTCTGAAGACCACCTACACACCCTGAGATTTCACCTCAGCTCTGTGATACATGGTGTGTCTTGGTGTTTCTTCCCATCCTGATGAGGGTTTGTCTCCTGGGATCACCTCTGGCCCTCTGAAGGGCCTATACATATACAGCCTGAGATTTTGACTCAGCTCTGTGATCTGTGGTGTGTCTTAGTGTGTCTTCCCATCCTGATGAGGGCTTATCGCCTGGGATCATCTCCTCCCAACTCAGTGCCCATGTGTTACAGAGAAGTTTCCCCTGCCAGGTCAGTGGCAGCCCCCTTAATTCACATAACAGCCTGTCTCTGAGTTCCTGGCAGTGCTGGTAACCAGACAAGCCATGGGGACAGGCCCACCTGCTTGCCTGTTCTGGACGCTACTCTCATGTGGGAAGAGTCTTCACCACTTTTCATTTTTGGACCCCTGTAGCTCTTCTACACATAGGTCTGTATTAATCTACTCAGGCAGCCACAGCGGAGTATCACAAACTTGAGGATGTGAACAGCAGGACTTTAATTTTTCTCACAGCTCTGGAAGTTGTAAAGTTCAAGATCAAGGTTCC
>NW_007072685.1:0-815 GCF_000164805.1 Carlito syrichta
TACAGCATAAAGCACACCAGCTCCCAAGGGAAAAATACATCACCTTTTATGACTGGGGAAGTCACACACTTCTACCACCTTCACTGACAAGTCATAAGCCCACCCAAATTCAAGGGTAGGGGATTAGACTATACCTGTAGATGGGATGGGATGATGACAAGTATAGGAGATACTGTTGTAGCCATTAAAAAAAAAAATCTTCCACAGTGGGCCTGGCACACAGTAAAGTATTTAATACATGTTAAATAAATGAAACAAAATGAGATTCACAGTTATTTATTTTATCCCATTAGGGAATATTAGGCAAATGTGTATAAAATAATATCTATGAAGCTGGGCTCGGTGGCTCAGCCTGTAATCCCGTGCCTTGGGAGGCTGAGGTGAGTCAATTGCCTGACCCTGCGGGTTCAAGACCTGCCTGGGCAACTAGGTGAGACCTCATCTCTACAACAAATCAAAAAATTAGCCAGGTGTGGTAGCGCGTGCCTGTAGTAACAGCTACTTGGAAGGCTGAGGCAGAAGGATCGCCAGAGCCCAGCAGGTTGAGGCTACGGTGGCTGGAAGCGGCCACTGTACTCTAGTCAGGGCGACAGAATGAGACTCCAACTCAAAAATAATAATAATAATAATTGTGTATTAATAATAATAGTAACATATTAGCTATCATTTGTTACGCTCTTAGTTTGTGCCAGGCACTAAGCTAATTTATTTACAAGCATTTAATCCCCACAAGGGAGACTGGTACTATGATAACTCCCAGTTTTAGATGAGAAATTGAGGCCCAGAGTTGTAACTTGAACCAGGTTACCTAACTA
>NW_007072686.1:0-1079 GCF_000164805.1 Carlito syrichta
AAAGTACCATAATTATCATATGTTCTGCAAAATTTTGAATGAAAACAATATAAAGCCAAAATTATTGTTTTTATTGTCAATGTTAACAAAAACTGTAGCATTATCTACTGTGGCCACTTTTTCAGAAAAAAAAATATAGCTATCTGCAATTTCTGGTTATATAACAGCTTATAAAAGCTGATATTATGACATATACTTTTAATTCATATATTGTCTTTTTCTTTTTGAGGCAAGCTTCCTAATTACAGGGTTTCAGAGTAAAAAACCTATCCCAGTTTGCCTGGGATTTTTCCAGTTTTAGCACTAAAATTTCTATATCCATGCACCCCTGAATTCTGAGCAAATCAAAACAGTTGATTGGTCCTCCTCAGGTCTCTTTATCCTCAAAATGTTTAACATAGTTTCTAGCGTGAACAGGGTTCAATTAACATGTCTTGAGTGACAATAAATTTAGTTTGTCACTGTCAAAATCCATCTATCAGCTCATTATGCACCAGGTATTTTCCTTGACAGTAGAGTCGAGGAACATATCCTGGGCTCATGTGCTAAAAAAGCTACCAGGCAAATTGAGGTAGGTCCAGGAAAGTCAGAGAAGATTAAAAGAGGGAGTAAATCCAATAGTGCAATAAAAGTAAATTGCCAAGAAATTTTTAATATACAGATAAGACTATGAGACCAGCCTGGTGAATATAGAGAAACTCCATCTTTCCAAAAAAGTTTAAAAATTAGCCAAGCATGGTGGCACATGTCTGTGATCCCAGCTACTCAGGAGGTTGAGATGGGATGGTCACTTATGCCCAGGAGTTAGAGGCTGCAGTGAGCTATGATGGCACTATTACGCTCTAGTCTGGGCAACAGAGCAACATCCTATCTCTGAAAAAAAAATTAAGATAATTGTTTCAAGCATGCTGAATTAATAGCAATGTATTTTGAGGTCTAAAGCATATGTAGAAATAAAAGTCCTTGACAACAATAATAGAAAGCCTAGGAGGGAGAAATAGAAATACAGCCTTGTACAATTGTTACATTATATGAGGAGTAGTCTAATATTACTTAAAGACTGATTGTGATAATTTACA
>NW_007072687.1:0-804 GCF_000164805.1 Carlito syrichta
ACACAGCAAGACCTCAGGACTATAAAAATTATTATTATTAATAAAAAAAATAAGCCGGGCTCGGTGGCTCAGCCTGTAATCCTGCGCCTTGGGAGGCTGAGGTGAGTGGATTGCCAGAGCCCGTGGGTTTGAGACCCGCCTGGGCAACTTGGCGAGATCTCATTTCTACAATAAATCAAAAAATCAGCCGGGCATGGTAGCACGTGCCTGTAGTTCCAGCTATTTAGAAGGCTGAGGCGGAAGGATCGCTGGTGCTCAGCACGTCGAGGCTGCAGTCACTCCAGTCTGGGTGACAGAGTGAGACTCCAACTCAAAAAAAAAAACAAAAAAAAATTAAAATAAAAAATTACTAAGCAGGTAATGTTTTGTGTTGAACTGTGTGCCTCTAAAATTCATCTGTAGAAGGCCTAATCTTCAATATCTCAGAATGTAATCTTACTTGGAAACAGGAGAAAGACCTCAAAAAAGCAAAACTGTCTTTTGGAGAGTGGGTTCCTTGTAGTACAAATGCCCCCCACTAGGTAAGTGGCTTAGGAACTCATCAGCATCAGTGTGTCAGCTAGTGTACTGAGAGGTTGCGTTCAGCTTCAGTGAATTTTTGTTATGATTCTTTCAACACATTTGCCCATTTCATGATAGGTGATTTACAAGTGTGTCTGTCCACACCATTGAATGTTCAGCAGTTTTTGACCAAAAGAAGCAGGAACCTAATGCCCCACCTTCCCTATTCACCTGATCTCATTGTAACCCAATTTTCTTTGTTTCCCCAGATGAAAAAAGTCCTCTAAGTGAAACATTTTGCCA
>NW_007072688.1:0-869 GCF_000164805.1 Carlito syrichta
AGCATGTAAAACCACAATTTTTTATAACCACAAACCACAATTTTTTATAAATGAATTCTGGTTTGGGAGGGTCCTTTTTAGTATGTGATTTAAACTATTCTAGGAAAAATAATTATGTCACTCACATATATTACCCAAAATGAAACTTTTGGCTCTTATTTATATATTTATCATTGACCTGCTTCACAAAGGATTTGAGAGGGCCTCGTTTTTTCTTACATGTTTTACTAACTGTATTTTAAATTTTCATTTGAGCATTTTTTATTCCATTCTTCCAAAGACAGAAGGTTGGACACGGCCCATTTTCCAAGAATACGTGCAATTCTTGAATTGGAAGACTGGGAAGAAAAGCTCAAATGACAGGTCTTTTCTACACAGTCCTACTTCTTATGGCTGATGCAGGCTGATAAAGTCACTTTCTTTTCCTGAAAAACTATTAACGATTGTTTCTAAACATTTAGTGAAAAGTTCGAAAAGCAGGCCACTAAGGAGGAACACATCACCCATCAAAGTAGGCATTTGTTGCCTGTAGGATAATCTGATGAATCAGGATTTTAGGTTCCCTCTTGGAACAATGAGAAAAATCACTTCACAGCTTAATTTCAAAGTAGTAATGCAGATAACTGACTTTTAAAGGACTTTGCAAATAGTAAGGTCCAGGTTATAACAAGTAATCATTAAAATGTTACCATAGCAACTTAATCTAAGAGAATGTATTTTATTTGGGGGGGATAAATTAGGCTATAAATGAAATGAGCACTGAACAGACATACAGATCACAGAGTTGACATTTCTCTAGAAGAAAACATGAAGAGCTTGAAACAATTTGCGAATGTGCTTAGTCTTAAACCTAATCCTAATACCATTTA
>NW_007072689.1:0-699 GCF_000164805.1 Carlito syrichta
AATTGTATATATCTCTCAAATCAACTAAAGAGAAAATGGGGAATCAAACATTTATTTACTTTTTGTTTATTTATTTATTTATTAGATCCAGAATATTTTCCTTTTAAAAAATTTTATTATAAATATGTGGAGTACAATTCAGGGTTAAGTATATAAACATTGATTATGCAGGTATCCTGGTTGATGAGGTATGACCTTCCATCCCCTAGCAGCTTCCCTCAACTGCCAGTCCCACCCCCCTTCCCCTGACAGTTTTCTGCTACTGCCAATCAACCTCCCACAGCATTATAATTTTTCAAGGTCACCTTATGAGTGAGAACATATGGAACTCAGTTCTTTGTTTCTGTGGTAAATCACTGAGTATGATCGACTCCAAACCCATCCAATTTGCTGTAAAGTTCATATGTTTTTCCTTCTTTTTGGCTGCATAATATTCCATTGTATATATGTATGACATTTTAAAAATCCAGTCCAGCTTCAGTGGGCAACATGGTTGGTTCTGTGTTTTTGCTATTCTGAATATAGCAGCAACAAACATACATGTGAAGGTATCTTTTTTGTAGAATAATTTGAGCTCCTCTGGGTATATTCCCAGTAAGGGAATTGCTGGGTCATATGGAAGGTCAATTTCTAGTTCTTTCAGAAATCGCTATGTTGTCTTCCAAAGAAGTTGTACTAGTCTGCGAAATCAGCATTTAA
>NW_007072690.1:0-877 GCF_000164805.1 Carlito syrichta
CCTTCTGTTTCTCTTTCTGCCTCAGGAAGCCCAATTATTGTTAGGTTTTGTCTCTTGAAGTGATCATTCATCTCTTGCAGGTTTTGTTCTGTCTTTTTGAGCTTCTTTTCTATGCTTTTGACAGTTTGGGTTAGTTCTGTGTTTTGGTCTTCGAGCTCTGAGATTCTTTCTTCTGCTTGGCTGATTCTGCTTTCCATGCTTATTAGTCTGTTGCTCATTTCCATCACAGTATTCTTTACTGCTGTCATTTCTGACAACAGTTCCTTCCCATTTTCTTCTTTTCTCTCTTCAATTTTTTAAATTCTCTCCATTAATGTCTTGATGTCTGGGTTTGTTGCATGTAACCAGTCATTCTGGGGACTCTTCATTGTCTGTGTTCCAGAATCTGTTTTCTCAGTGTCTGATCTCCCAGGGGTCTGTGTAAGACCTATATTCTTCTTTTGGTTTTTCTTCATTTGTGCGGTTTTTCCCCCTCCCTACTTTTTCCTTCCCTCCACGTCACCGTCTTCTTTAATTCTGTTATTCAGGGCTAAAGGGATTGGTTTTACTTCTGTTTGTTCAATCTCCTATTCTTTATGTATGTCTTCTTACTTTGTTCAATTCTGAAGTTGCACTGTAAGTTGGAGGTGGTCCTTTTTGCAGTTTTGAGATGTACTTAAGGGGAGAGCTGTGATTCAAAATCTGTCTGCAAGTCCTGGTATTCGCTGACAGGCGTATGGATAATGTGGAACCCACTTCCCACTGCCCTGGAATCTGTCCGTGCAGTGCGGCTGTAGGTTTACTCCCTGAAATAAAATGTGGTTAGTAGAAGGGAGAGAATGGAGCAGATAGTGGGTTGAAGAGGGGAGTGGAGATATAGAGGAGTAAGGGGGGAAAC
>NW_007072691.1:0-818 GCF_000164805.1 Carlito syrichta
ATCACCAAATGGTTATCCACAGAGCTGGTCCGAGTTTACACTCCCACGAGCAGTGTAGAAGTGTTCCCTTTTTGTCATTTCCACGCCAGCACGTGTTGTTTTGGGAATGATGGATGATAGCCATCCTGACTGAAAATAGGTGACTCCTCAAGGTAGTTTTCACTTGCATTTTCGGATGACAAATGAGGCTGAGCTTTTTCCAACGTCTTTGGTGGCTGCTTGTATGTCTGCTGTTGAGAAGGGTCTCTTCCTATCTTTTGCTCACTGTGAAATGAGGCTGTTTGTTTTTTTCTTGTCGGCAAGTGGCAGTTCCTTGTAGTTCCGAGCTGATCATCCCTTGTCAGATGTACATTCGCAAATATATTTTCCGCATCTGTGGGTTGCGTTTCTCTTTGAGTCAGGGCCTCACTCTGAGGCCCAGACGGTACTAGAGTGGTACAACCATACCTGACCACAGGGTAGACCTCCGGGGCTCAGGCAATCCTCCCAAGTGGCTGCAACGAAAAGCCTATGTCTCCATGCCCAGCTCATTGATGACATTTTGGAGATAGAGATGAGGCTGCCTGATGTTACACACTCATGTTTCAACTCCTGGGCTCCAGCAATCTTCCGTCCTCAGTCTGCCAAAGTGCTGGATGAGAGGTGGGAGATTCCATGCCTGGCCTACCCTTAGCAGGAGTCGTTTTGGTGCACAATGAGGTGTGCTTTGATTGTGGGGATACACTTCCTAGCTGTCCAGAGCTAACGATTTAGCTTGCTTCCCTTAGGGTTCTATGAGTTTCCTTTCCTTCTCACCACCAGCATTCACCACTCAACTG
>NW_007072692.1:0-886 GCF_000164805.1 Carlito syrichta
CTGACTGGAGTTTGGTGGTATCTCAGTGTAGTTTTAATTTGCATCTCCTTGATGATTAGTGAGGTTGAATATTTCTTCATGTGTCTGTTGACCACTCAGATGTCTTCTTTTGTGAAGTATCTGTTCATATCTTTTGCCCACTTTGTAATGGGGTTGTTTTTTTTTTTTATTTTCAGCACGTTTGAGTTCCTTGTAGATCCAAGATGTTAGGCCTTTGTCAGTCAAGGAGTTGGAAAATACTTTTTCCCAGTTTGTGGGCTGTCTTCCTGCTCTCTTGATGGTTTCTTCGGCTTTGCAGAAGCTTATCAGTTTAATGAGGTCCCACTTGTCTATCTTATCTCTTATGGCATTTCTGGTGCATTTCGGGTTTTGTTCAGGAATTGGATGCGAGTTCCAATTTCCATAAGGGTGTGTTCTGCATTTTCTAAGGTTCTTATGGTTTTAGGTTTTACATTTAGGTCTCTGATCCATTTAAAGTTAATTTCTGTGAACTGGGAATATACCCCGAAGAACTCAAATCACTCGATAAAAAAGATACCTGCACATGTACGTTTATCACAGCACTGTTCACAATATCAAGAACCTGGAACCAATCATGCCATCCATCAAAAGGGGACTGGATTAAAAAAATATGGTACATATACACGATGGAATACTAAGTGGCAATAAAAAAGAACAAAATCATGAATTTCACAGCAACCTGGATGGAACTAGAGTCTATAATACTGAGTGATCTTTCACAGCAACTCATATCTTGACTGAGCTCCATGGACAGTGGTTTGTGGTTTATTCTGGAGATTCTCAAGACTCTCACTCATAAGTGGCCTTGAACATCTATCATAATATTATAAGAAAAGGATCGACAGTGGTGGGAATCTATGGGGGG
>NW_007072693.1:0-1325 GCF_000164805.1 Carlito syrichta
CTCATATGTCTAAGTTGGTGTTCAATTCTGCACTGGTATTCTTTGTCACTTTTGACTTCTCTTTCTTCCCTACATTCAACCTTTCTCCTTACTCTTTTAAAACACAGAGTGGTAAGTAAAAATAGCTGGTAAGTGAAGTAAGTAAAAATAACTCTCTATCTGCAGGCAGAAAAATGACATTGGGCCCCTATCTCACACCATATACAGAAATCAAAATAGATTAAAGACTTAAATTTAAGACCTGGAACTATAAAATTACTAGAAGAAAACACACACAAGAAAATATTGACAACTTAGGTTTTGGCAATGACTTTCAAAATATTACCCTCAATATATGGTCAACACAAGCCAAAACTAGGTAAATGGGACTACATCAAATTAAAAAGCTTCTGCCCAGCCAAGGATACGATTGACAGAGAGCAGAAGCAACCTACAAATTGGGAGAAATTATCTGTAAACCTTATATCTGATAAGCAGGTCATGTCCAAAATATATAAGAAACTCAAGCAACCCAACAGTAAGAAAACAAATAGCCAGTTTAAAAATCAGGCAAAAATACTTGAATAAACATTTCTCAAAAGAAGAGACATACAAACGGCAAAAAGATCTATTAAAATGTTTTTAATATCACTCATCCTCAAGGAAATATATATTAAAACCACAATGAGTTATACTCTCATACCTGTTAGGATGACTGTTATCAAAAAGATGGAAGATAGCAAGTGCTGTTGAGGGTGTCGAGAAAGGGAACCCTTGCACACTGTGGGTGGGAATGTTAATTAGTACAGCCATTGTGGATTATTGTAGAAGTTTCTTTAAAAAAAACTATAAATAGCCCTACTGTGTGACCTGGCACCTCACTGCTGGGTATATTTTCATAGGAAATGTGATCAGCACATTGAAGGTTTCTGCAATCCTATATCCCCTGTAGCACTAATCACAGGAGTCAAGCTGTGGGATCAACATAAGCATTCATCAATTCATGAGTGGATAAAAAAATGGGGCAGATATATACAACAGAGTACGATTTCTCCATACACAAGAGTGAAATGCTGCCATTGGTAACAATAGGGATGAACTTGCAGTTATGTTCAGTGAAACTGTTAAGTGAAAAAACCAGAGATATGTGATCACCCTTACACGTGGATTCTTATTTTATTTTATTATTTTATTTGAAAGATGAGGAGTACAATTCAGGGTTAGGTATACAAATATTCATTATGCAGGTATCCTTATTGATGAGGTGTGCCCTCACTCCCCTGGCAGTTTCCCTCAACTGCCAATCCCATACCCCCTTCCTGGCAGTTTCCCACTATTTCCAATCC
>NW_007072694.1:0-864 GCF_000164805.1 Carlito syrichta
CCAAGTAAGATGCTTAGTAAGATGGCTGATTTATTTGCCTGACGTTTAGATACATTCACACAGAAACTGAGCATCAGTTTGTTGGTTTTTGTTCCTTCTTTCGTTGTAGGTAGTTCAAGGTGACCTTTGTGGGGGAAATACTTTTAATGGCAAATTCACCTCATTGTTTAAAGAAAGCAGACCCAAATCCTTTTATGCCACAGCAGAATTACTGAAGGTTTTCAGTAAATTGAAATGTGATACATCATGTTGTATTAAAATTAAGTAGGGGGTTATTAGCTAAAGAACATTTGTGTGAATAATTTGCACATTGTAAATTCTTTTGCATAATACATTACTGTAAACTGTTAAGGTTATTGTAAAACAAAGCTGAATCTTATTGGTAGCTGCTAAAATAGAAAACGATTCATAATTTTTAATTGACTGTTTTGTCTTTTGACTTTGTATTTTAGAAATAAGTGTAATTTTCAGGAGTGACAAGACACGATGGGAGTTATGTGTTGGTACCATTTGTGCCCTTTTCTCACTGTGCTAGTGGCACTATGGTTTTAGGCTATAATCAGGCATCCTTATCACTTGAGAAAATATTGACTTGTGACTTGAGGTCACCCCAAATGTGCACATGAGCATAATTGTGAGAATGTTTACTGATTCACTAGCCTGGCTTATATTGTTTTACAAATTAGTTTTATGTTTCATCACGAAAATTTCAGTTGATTTGATTCAGTTGTTTGCAGTGATCTTCAGAAATCATCATTTTATGTCTGTGCCTCCTCAGCTCTTCTTTCAAATATTAAACTTAAATTTCAATTTTCAATTTGAAAGATAAAAAAGAGTGTAGTGATCTCTGTGCTATTTGGAAAG
>NW_007072695.1:0-717 GCF_000164805.1 Carlito syrichta
CTCAAGGGGAAAGAGTGAGTGTCGGTGACCTGCACTGACCGGGGGGTGTTAGGACCGCACCGGTGAATCAGAACGGAGAGAAGAAACCACACGGAGGCAGCTCTTCTGGGAACAGTTTGGCCAAGACTGAAGCCAATTTTATTCAAACCTTTTCCAACTTATATACCATTTTCTATAATCTCCAGCAGTGTGACAATTACTTGCTGGGGGCGTACAAGTTCATTGATGTGTAACACGCTTTACAAATCATGTACCGTCACGAGACTTTCAGGTTCCCAGTGAACAATTACAATTCCATGATGTATGAATCACATGTGCACAATTTCAATACAGATTGTTCAAAATGTTCTCCACAATGTTCAATAAATCATTCATATTATACTCTAAGTTCTAAGTCCTGATTAAAAAACTTTCCAAGTTAACTCTAAGTTCAATCCAATTTTACTAACCTTTAATATTTTTGACGATTAATATTATTAACTTAACACTATACTATAATCTATAAGTTTACTTAAATGACTTAATTTTATTACCTTAATTTTATACTATTTATTTTTATAATTCTTATAACCTACTACATTTCTATACTGCCCTATGATTGTATATTAATTACCTATGAACTTATCCTTAACCTAAAATCTTATCACAACTTCTATAAATCTCAAATATCTAAACTATTGTCTTTTATACTTTATTAATTACTTATCTTATAATATC
>NW_007072696.1:0-565 GCF_000164805.1 Carlito syrichta
GGCCAGATGTCAGGCATGAGCAAGGGCCTCGCACGAGGCTGATTTATCACATTTGCAACGTTCAGGGATTGGGAGTCAGAAGACCCTATGACCACCTCAGCTCTGTGTCTGAGTCTCTGAGAGACCATGGTAAGAGTATTGACATAGGGGGCGGTGGGCTCCATTGCCAATCACCTGACTAGGTGACTCGTGAATGTTAACTTAAATAATTTGGCAAATCACTGATTATCTCCAATTCCCCAGTGGAAAATAGATGAACTAATTTGTCTCATCTGTAAAGTCACCTCCAATTCTGACATTTTGGTATTCTGTGATTCTACAATCACAGAATCTAGTCCCAGAGATCTTTGATGCCTTCGCATGGCCTCCAGTAGCGGCACTTGGTCCTTAGCGCTAATGTCCATTATTCACTGCTTCCTGGCCCACCATATTTCCTACGTGCTATCTCCCATGAGATCACACACTCTCCAGGGTAACTTTGTCTTCATCTCTGGGGTCTTCCTCCCAACTCTGTGCCTCGGTGCAACAGCCCTGAAAATGAGTTGCGGGCTCTCAGCAGGCACTA
>NW_007072697.1:0-562 GCF_000164805.1 Carlito syrichta
CATGGCTGACTCCCAACACATGCAGTATTTCCTGAGTGCTCAGGTGTTATAAAAAAAAAAATTCTGAAGTTAGGGTGAGTCTAGGCAGCACTGCTGGCGTTAAACTCCTGAGTATCAGATGCATTCCAGAAAAACACTGTGATTAAATTCGTAGTACCTCTGATCGTTGTCAGCACCTGGGAATCAAGGAGATGGCATCCTTAACTCTCCACTGTTCCACCATGTTCCCCTCTGAATACTCAACATCGAGTTTGGGAAAAGCAATTCTTTGTGGAAAAGGCAGCTGACCTGTCACATCAGGATTCTGTCAACCAGAGAGTACAAATCTGGAGAAAGATTGTCCACTGGGAGAATTGACTGGGAGCCCCAGGGACCCTTCTCCCACACAAAAGGGCATCTCCCTAAGACTTGTTGGCTGTGCTCCAAAGAACCAGGAGTATCTCCTGGTCTGCCATCCATTATATGCCCCAGTCCTCTCTTCTTGTCTCTGAGCTTCAGGCCTCCCCTGGGCACAAGCTTGTTCATGCAGATGCACCCATAGTGCCAGAGGTTGACCTGTTCT
>NW_007072698.1:0-1243 GCF_000164805.1 Carlito syrichta
TAGGATAATTTAGTTTGAGAGTTAAATTATGAAACAGACATTAAAACATTTACAAACCTCAGTGAGTTTTTTTTAAATTGACAGTCCAGTCATTTTGAGAATTTAAGTTGCACTTTATTGTCATAGATTTTCCTTGAGTCATAATAATTTAGTTTGTATATAGAAGGTAATTCCAGTTCTGCATCATTACAAAACAAAATATTAAATGAAACTCAAACTGCTTCTTTTCTTCATGTTGCATCAAAGTCTTTTTGTTCCTTTTGCATGGACTTTCAGTTCTTTACAAGAATAAAAAATACACTCCTTTTCCTCAGAACTTCCCTTCTCAGCAACCACTAAGTTTGCATTATATGACCGTAATTGATGGGTAACAATATAATCAAATGTGTTTATGATATCCATTCTTTATTTAACTTTACTCTTAATTCATAGAGGAAATTATGATATCAAGGTACTTCCCTTAAGAGTTCTTAAAGTGTTTCATTCCACTAACTATGTTTTGTGACTTCTGTTTTCATTGCCTAGAAGCACTGGGAGAAATGAGGAAACTGATCTCATTTGTTTTGATCTCTCAGTGACCAGCTATTATTTTCCTGAAGCCTGGGCACGGGTTTTGTTTCAGGGCTTTGTAGACTGCCTCCTTGTTTAAAGCACAGACCGTGCTGACCTTGGACTGCAACAGAGGGCAGAAACCATGAGGAGTGCCCCACACTGTGACTTTTATTTCAATTGTTTTTAGATGTTCTCACTTGGCTCAAATCTGGCTTCCCAGAACACAATCTTAGGGTGGGGTTTAGAATGAGAGCAGGATTTCTCCAGAAAGATTTACCCTATCAACCTTTTGCATTAGATATTCTCACTGGGCTTGCTCTCATTCCTTAAAACGTTTTTATTCCTGTTCCTTACATCCTTCGTTCAGCTGTCTGGGTCCAATGTGGCCTTCCTCTCTGACTTGCTTCCCACACACATGTAGGGCTAAATTGCCACAAGCTCAGTGGCTTGAAACAACACAAATGTAATGTCTTACAATTACACAGGTCTGGAGTCCAATGAACATCTTCCTGGGCTCAAACCAAGGTTTGGCAGAGCTACAATGTTTCCTGAAAGATTCGCTGGAGGACCACTTGTTTTCTTACCTTTTCTAGCTTCCAAAAACTTCCTACGTTCCTTGGTTCATGGCTCTTCCCCGATCTCCAACGCCAGAGACATGGCACCTCTCTGCTGCCTTCTGTAGTCATAGCTG
>NW_007072699.1:0-894 GCF_000164805.1 Carlito syrichta
TTAAGAGAGAATTATCTGGTAGTTATGGTCAACCAAGTTTCAGAATCTTCTGGAGCCCAGCTGTTATTTTCTTGGCTGCAATTTGGGGACAACTATTTCCTTTCAACTGTGCTTTTGCTTTGAAGTGCATTCCTCATAAGCTGTTTTGAAACAAGACACTTCTATGAATTTGTCCAGCTCAGAGCATGTATGTATGTATCTGACCTAGGAAGTCCAAGGCTGAGCAAGTGGTCCAGGTCCTAGGTCCTGGAGTGGGCTTCATTGGTTTGAATCTCAGGTCTGCTGCAATCAGAACTGTGATCACAGGCAAGTCAGCTGATTTCTCTGTGTCCCAGTTTCCTTTTCTTAAAAACGAGGATAATGGATAGTGCCACACAACTCATAGACCTGTTGTGAAAGCAGAGGACAGCATCTGAATAATAATCATCAGTAAAGAGTAACTATGTTTATACTGGTAACAGGGATTAGAGGAATCGGCTTGACCCAACATTAAGCAAACATGGTAGAGACTGACAACCAAATTTAGTCAAACAGCTTACAGAATACCAAGGGATACTTTGATTTCCCCAGCAATGGAGCAAACCAGCACCTTGGGATTGTTTACCTTTAATATCCATAAATACTTCAGTCTTCATACAAGTCAGTAGAAAGATCATCTATTCTGTGTATTCTTCCTTTTTCTGTAACATCTAACTTTACTTGGTGATACAACAAATTAACCTCTAGAGGGTATAATTTTTTCAAATTACAGAGAGGCGATTGTATCTTTCTTTTGTAAAATTTCACCAATGCTCTATTTACTAAGATTTATTTTTGCCTCCTATTCTTGATATGTGAGAAATCTGAGAAAAAAAATCCTTTAGTGTGCACAATTGTATTTAAACACAAATAATG
>NW_007072700.1:0-1507 GCF_000164805.1 Carlito syrichta
CAAGAGTATTCTTAGAGAAAAACTTCAGGTTTGAAATGAGTCAAAGAAGAACTGACCCTGCCACCAGGCCACATAGAAATATCCCATGACCCAGCGGCCCTTGATCTGTCCTTTTCTGACCTCATCCCTCACTCAAATGTCACCAGAGCCATCTCCAGAGCTCCTACACCATTTTGTCCTTGCTGCAGCCCAGCAGTTTCATTCCCACATTTGCAGTGTGAGAAGATACACAGAGGGACTCCAGGTCACCTGACCTCACCATTTTATGTCAACTTTGCATGCGTGCTTGTGAAAAGTAGAAACAGTGTGTGGGGAAGAGAAGAGGAAGAGGATGGAGTGTTTTCTTCTCCCCAACACACTTCTCATGGGGAAGTTGGCCCATAACATGTGACCCACTCATGACCAAGGAGGACAACCTAGGCAGCATTCCCAGATCGGGAAGCTGCCCTTCTATGTCCTCTGCATTTATTTAGGTGTACTCCCATGCCCCTGCACATCAGAGCCCACCCTCAATATCCCCATGATGATAGCAGGATGCTCAGATGGAACCCCAGTGCCACCTGCTCCATTCTGAAGCTCTCTCCTCCCCAGTGGGAATCTGTGGGACCTGTGGTCCACTCTCTTAGGAATAAGTTGAGTGACTGGCAGGTGAATCATGACTTCTCATATGACCTAGGATGCTTCTTAGTGGACAGAGCTAGGTGAGTTTAATCTCTGCACTGAGAAAATTTATGTTTCCACAGCGTCTATGGGTACATCAACCAAAATGCTCTAGGGGAGACACACATTCCTGTGGAGGTTTGGGGAAGAGGGGGCTCCCTTTCCTGTCTCCCTTGTCTTTCTCAGATGCTGCTGATGGCAGAGTCAAGTTCAGAAGAGGCCAACAGACTTCTGCCCGTGTGTCTCCATCTATTAGCATTGCTGCAGACAAGTACCATGGGCAGAAAGGAGGGGCTTCAACAACAGAAATTCGTTGCCTAACAGTTCTGGAGGCTCAAAGCCCAAGACCAAGGTGTTGGCATTGTTGATTCCTTCTGTGGTCTCTCTCCTTGACTTGCAGACCACCCAGCTGCCTTCTTATGTCCTCACATGGCCTGTCCTCTGCACATGGATGTCCCTGGTATCTTTCTGTGAGTCCATATGTCCTCTTTTTATTCGGACACCAGTCAGATTAAAGTCCATTCTAAAGGCCTCATTTTAACCTAATATCTTCTGCAAAGTCTTATATCCAAATATGGAGACATGATGGTATACTGGAGGTGGAAACTTCAACACATGAGCTTGGAGGGGTGCAAATCAAACCATGGCACCATCCATGGCCATCCATGGCCACCCATGACCACCTGTATTCTGTCCACCCAGGCAACACCAGAGCTCACTCACTGGACCTACATTCATTGCTGACACTGCAATATGCCCTTTATCTTTGGGCCAAAAGTTCATAGAAGAAGCTCTGGAGTTTCTCCTCTTCACTATTAAACAAAAATGAAAATATGTCACATGGGAA
>NW_007072700.1:2636-3596 GCF_000164805.1 Carlito syrichta
TGGGTGATAGAGTGAGACCCGACTCAAGAAAGAAAGAAAAAGGCAATATCATGTGCTGGGGGGAAGCTACATTACATTAAGTACTAAAGCAGATGGTTGAACATATACAGACAGTTATTCTACAAGGCAAAAATAAGTGCTAAGAAGGATATGTGCTCATTACATCTTTGTCTCTCAGTTTCAACACTGTCTTCTGCAGTACGGAGCCAGGACTTTGCAAATCTCATCTCTCCATTGTGGCCTCTTCCTTCCTGGCCAGATCCTTTCCCATCACCCTCAGTGCTGCCACAACCACGTGACTTCACCAGGCAAAAGCTTGTCCAGTTTTCCTGGTGTCCAATGCTCACCAAGCCGGGTGTTCAGGCTCCTCAGCGAGCCCAGATTCAGCCAAGCATGTACCCATCCCACAGGTTTGAGTCTCAGGTCTGTGGGTTCCTCCCCTGTGTCCTCCCTCTTTTTTTCATCCCCTGTGGGGTGGAAGCTGCTACCTTTATTTGCCTCTGCAATACCTTCCTGTTTTCTTTTTGCCTTTTCAGTGAACTAGCTGAAAATTCATCATAACATGTTAGTTTGCTCAGGTTGTTGTATCAAAATGCCACAGACTTAGAGGTTTAAGGAACAGAGGTGTCTTGTCTGGTAGTTCTGGTGGCAGGAAGTCCAAATCAAAGTGTCAGCAGGGTTGCTTCCCCTGAGGACTCTGAGGGAGAATCTGGTTCATGCCTTTCCCCAGCTGCTGGGGGTTTGCCAGCAGTTTACATATTCTCTGACTTGTAAATGCATCACCCCCATCTCTGTTTTCATCTTCACCTGGTACATTCCTTGTTTGCTGTCTGTGCCCAGATTTCCTCTTCTTATAAGAACATTAGTCATATTGCATTAGAGAACCACATTACTCCAATATGACCTCATCTTAACTAATTATATCCAAAGCAATTCTAAAAGGAGGGACCTCAAAAAAGG
>NW_007072701.1:0-467 GCF_000164805.1 Carlito syrichta
CGCGCGCACGCACGCGCGCTCCCGTGCATACATGTGTTGCATTTTCTTTAATGATTCATTCATGGTGGACACAGATTATTTCCAAGTCTTGACTATTGAAAATAAAGCTGCAATGAGTGTACGAGTGCTGATATTGCTTTTAGATACTAATTTTATTTTAGTTTTTGAATATATATATATACCCTAAAGTGGGATTTCTGGGTCAAATAATAGCTTTATTTTTAATTTTTTGAGAAACCATTTTACTGTTTTCCTTTTGCCTTCAGAGTTAGAACCCAATATAAAACTTAGAGGATAAAACCCATTGGCACGGAATTGTAAATGACAGGGAGGTGAGATCCCAAATAGAATGTGCAATAAAAAGCAAAATCATTAAATTAATACAATACACCTAATCTACAAAAGTTATCAAAATTATGAGTGTAAATTACCAGGATCAGTTCCAAGATTTCCATGTGGTAGGGAGA
>NW_007072702.1:0-699 GCF_000164805.1 Carlito syrichta
CATGTAAAACCTCAAACCATAAGAACCTTAGAAAAGGAAGGAAATCCCCTCAAGAAAATCGGAACTGGCATCCAATTCCTGAACAAAACCCGAAACCCAGAGGTTAAAAAGAAGATAGACAAGTGGGACCTTATTAAACTGACAAGCTTCTGCAAAGCCAAAGAAACCATCAAGAGAGCAGGGAGACAGCCTACAGACTGGTAAAAAGTATTTGCCAACACCAGGTCTGACAAAGGCTTAACATCTTGGATCTACTGAAAAGAAAAAAACAAACAACCCCATTATAAAATGGGCAAAAGATATGTACAGACACTTCACAAAGGAAGACGTCCGAGCATCCAAAAGACACATGAAGAAATGTTCAACCTCACTAATCATCAGGGAGATGCAAATCAAAACCACACTGAGATACCACCTAACTCCAGTCAGAATGGCAATTATCAACAACTCAAAAAATAACAGCTGCTGGAGAGGGTGTGGTGGAAAGGGAACACTTCTACACTGTTGGTGGGAGTGTAAACTAGTGCAACCTCTGTGGAAAGCAGTGTGGCGATTCCTAAAAGCTCTAAACATCAACCTCCCATATGACCCTGCAATCCCCTTACTGGGAATATACCCTGAAGAACTCAAATCACTCTATCAAAAAGATACCTGCACACGAATGTTTATCGCAGCATTGTTCACAATAGCCAGAACCTG
>NW_007072703.1:0-762 GCF_000164805.1 Carlito syrichta
CGACTTGACCACCATGCCTCACCCTCCCTATACACCCAATCTTGCTCCAAGTGACTTTTTTTGTTTCCCCAGATGAAAAAATCCTCAAAAGGAAATGTTTTAATGATGAGGTGAAAGAAAAAAACAGTAGAAGCGCTAAGTCATCAAAATTCACAAGTTCAAAAACTGTTTAGAACACAGGAAATAGCATCTTGATAGGCGTATTGCATCAAACAGAGTACTTTAAAAGTGACTGCATTTTAAACATGCAAAAATAAACATGCACATTTTACAAATAAATTCCAGGTATTTGGGGGTCCCTCCTCTTAGTTCAAGAAGATGTGTATAGGTGCCAAGTTGACAAGGGGTGAATTGTGATGGTGAATTTCATGTGTCAACTTGACTGGATGGAGGAATGTTCAGCTAGCTGGTAAAACCATTCCCGGGTGTGTCTGTGAGGATGTCTCTGGAAGAGATTAGCATTTGAGTCAGTACACTGAGAAGAGAAGACCGGCTGTCACCGGTTTGGCTGGCCATTATCCAGTTCCTTGAATCCCAGAGTAGAACAAACAGGCATAGAAAGGATCAATTGTTGCCTCCTTGAGCTGGTATATCTAAATTCTCCACCCTTGGGCATTAGAGCTCCTGATTTTGGGGTCTTCAAACTCTGAGATTGCTAGCAAGGCTATCCACTCCCAAAGTTTTCAGACAATTGCTTACGAGGGGGGACAAAAAGAAAACCGGAATTATCTTTTTGAGGGTGAACCCCATGTAGCACAGGCT
>NW_007072704.1:0-968 GCF_000164805.1 Carlito syrichta
ACAATGTATTAAGCAAAACCAATTTTATCACAGGTTAATTGATATAAACAAGCATTAGGTTCCCACAGCATATTTTTGGACACAAAATATCACTAGACTTTTCAATAAACACCAACACACTTTATTAAACATTGAAATAAATGTGAGCTGTACATACATTTAAGAAACATTACTACAATCAGGCAATAAAACTATTTATCCAATTATTCTAGTTCAGGGTTGTTGGTGGCCAGAGCCTATTCCAGCTGTTCAGTGTGCAAGGAGGGGCCCGACCCCGGACAGGATGCCATTCCTCCACAGGGCATATGTACACCCTCACTCACTCATTCTGGGAGAATTTAGATATCCCATTTAACCTCATGTGCTCATTTTTGGTACATGGGAAGAAACCAGAATAGCTGGAGTAAACCCATGCAGACATTGGAAGAATGTGTAACCTCCACATAGACTGTGACCCCAGCTGGGAATTGATTTTTTTCCCTCATCAACATGATAACAAAATGAAAACAAAAAGATGTTATTCGAGGACCTGATCTATAATGCTTTCAGTTTTGTCAGGCATTAATGTGTATGCTACCAAAATCCAAAGCACAGGCTCAGTTGATATTTCTCAAATGCACAAAAGCAACCACCTCATCTGTTTTCATTTCAAATCATTACCTGACCTCAAAATCTGAGTGGTGCTCAAAATTGACCATTCTTGCAATGATAGGTTTTATTTCCATTCGGATCATGTCCTAGTTAAGCCCTTTGTGGTATTTGGAGATGTATGTTTATTTTTTCAAATATCTTAATAAATTCTTTACTCTTCTTTGCTTTACAAGGAATTATAATCCCAGGATTTACTTTGATCATGTGAAGTAAGTTACCATAGTTAAAGGTGGGATTGTGTTTATTCAGAATAGATATTTATGATGACCTTTTTCAGATTACCTGCTTATTTTGATAGGTCTTTATTACATACTAAC
>NW_007072705.1:0-839 GCF_000164805.1 Carlito syrichta
CACACATTGCAGTGTTAGCAATGAATGTAGGTCCAGTGAGTGAGCTCTGGTGTTGCCTGGGTGGACAGAATACAGGTGGTCATGGGTGGCCATGGATGGTCATGGATGGTGCCATGGTTTGATTTGCACCCCTCCAAGCTCATGTGTTGAAGTTTCCACCTCTAGTATACCATCATGTCTCCATATTTGGATATAAGACTTTGCAGAAGATATTAGGTTAAAATGAGGCCTTTAGAATGGACTTTAATCTGACTGGTGTCCTAATAAAAAGAGGACATCTGGACTCACAGAAAGATACCAGGGACATCCATGTGCAGAGGACACGTCATGTAAGGACATAACAAGAAGGCAGCTGGTTGGTCTGTAAGTCAAGGAGAGAGACCACAGAAGGAATCAACAATGCCAACACCTTGGTCTTGGGCTTTGAGCCTCCAGAACTGTTAGACAATGAATTTCTGTTGTTGAAGCCCCTCCTTTCTGCCCATGGTACTTGTCTGCAGCAATGCTAATAGATGGAGACAGACGGGCAGAAGTCTCTTGGACTCTTCTGAACTTGACTCTGCCATCAGCAGCATCTGAGAAAGACAAGAGAGACAGGAAAAGGAGACCCTTCTTCCCCAAACCTCCACAGGAATGTGTGTCTCCCCTAGAGCATTTTGGTTGATGTACCCATAGCTATTGTGGAAACTAAATTTTATCAGTGCAGGAGGTTAAACTCACCTAGCTCTGTCCACTAAGAAGCATCCTAGGTCACATGAGAAGTCATGATTCACCTGCCAGTCACTCAGCTTATTCCTAAGAGAGTGGACCACAGGTCCCACAGATTCCCACTGGGGGAA
>NW_007072706.1:0-778 GCF_000164805.1 Carlito syrichta
CAGGTTACTGACAAATCATTCCAAGTGGTGCCTGAAAATGATAACCACGACTAATTATCACCTGGAGAACTGGCCATATACATGACCGGGCTCTATCCTCTTCCTGAGGCCTTTACTCCTGGATTGGCCTCCTTCTCTCCCAGCTAGGTTCTAGTAGTCTGAATTCAGTTTTCCATCTAAGACTGAAAAGTCTTTTGGCTAAAGCCAAGTAGCTCTTAAGCTGATGCTAAAGCATCAGAAAACAGTCTTCTTTATCCTCCTACAGCATACTCATAACTGGGACCTGTGATTGGTCAAGTTTTTCTTCCACAGCCACTGGATGCTAGAGTCCAGCATCTTAACTTGAGAAGCAAAGGCATAATGGGCAATCTACTCTTTGTTTCTGTCCCTGTCCTCTCTTCTACTCCCCTGAATGGCTGCAGACTTGATTTGGTCAGAATATACCTTGTCATGTGTTCCCTTTTCTTCAATTCACTACTATCTTTCCTCTTTTGAACCAAAATTGAGCTGGGTGCTATGAGGCAACACAGTCCCACTGACTGGTTCAGTTCCTCTGAATAACAACGTGAGGAAGCTTTCCACAGGAGCAAGGAGGATTTGTTAAGGCTACTAAATGTTACAAAGGACGGTTGGAGATGCGCTCCCGGTGCCAACACCAAGACAAAAGGCAAGGAATGAAATCACCATTAACAGCAAGGGATCCTGATGAAAGAGATGCTGAGATGGTAACCCTTCACTCGATCCACATCCTCCGAGCCAAGTCATGACCCACTGCATA
>NW_007072707.1:0-746 GCF_000164805.1 Carlito syrichta
TCACTCAGTATTATAAACTCTAATTCCATTCAGATTGCTGCAAAATTCAGGATTTTGTTCTTTTTTATGGCTGTGTAATATTCCATCATGTATACGTACACATTTTTTTAATCCAGACCTCTTTTGATGAACAGCATTGTTGGTTCCATGATCTTGCTATTGTGAACAATGCTGCGATAAACATACGTGCACAGGTATCTTTTTTGTAGAGTGATTTGAGTCCTTCAGGGTATACTCCCAGTTGGAGAATTGCAGGGTCATATAGAAGGTTGACTTTTAAAGCTTTTAGGAATTGCCACACTGATTTCCATAGAGGCTGCACTAGTTTACATTCCCACCAACAGTGTAAAAGTATTCCCTTTTCACCACATCCTCTCCAGCACCTATTGTTAATGGCCATTCTTTACTGGAGTTAGGTGTTATCTCAGTGTAGTTTTAATTTTCATTTCCCTTATCACTAATAATGTTGAACATTTCTTCATGTATCTGTTGACCACTCGTAAGTCTTCTTTTGAGAAGGGTCTGTTCTTGTTTTTTGCCCACTTTGTAATGGGGTTGCTTTTTTCTTTTCAGCACGTTTGAGTTCTTTGTAGATCCTAGATGTTAGGCCTTTGTCAGACATGGAGTTGGCAAATACGTTTTCCCAGTCTGTTGGCTGTCTCCCTGCTCTCTTGATGGTTTATTTGGCTTTGCAGAAGCTTGTCAATTTAATGAGGCCCCACTTTTGTATTTTATCTCTTATGATC
>NW_007072708.1:0-777 GCF_000164805.1 Carlito syrichta
TCAAAAAATCAGCTGGGCGTGGTAGCGTGCGCCTGTAATTCCGGCTACTTGGAAGGCTGAGGCGGAAGGATCGCCGGAGCCCATCAGGCGAGGCTGCAGTGGCCGGGAGCGGCCACTTCACTCCAGTCTGGGTGACAGAGTGAGACCCCAACTCAAAAAAAAAAAAAAAAAAAAAAAAGCTCACCTTTCCTTGGCAAAGAACTCAGCAGAGGAGGAAGGGGAAATAAGAGGAAGGAAGGAAGGAAGGAAGGAAGGAAGGAAGGAAGGAAGGAAGGAAGGAAGGAAGGAAGGAAGGAAGGAAGGAGGCTTGTCTATAAGACACAAGGGAACAAAAAAGTAGACACCTTTAGTGAGGAAGCCTTTGTGAAACTTGTAATTAAAAGAATCTAGATCATTGGCTGCCCAAAAGAAATGGAATGGAATACCCAAAAATGCGCCCTAATATGTGTTAATTTTCTGGTAGCCATATTTTAAAAACAGGTAAAATGAATTTTTACCATTTTATTTAACTCAATAGATCCAAAAGGTTATTATTTAAACATGCAATCAATATAAAAATTATTAATGAAATACTTTACAGTCTTCCTTCCTATTCAGTCTTTGAAATTCAGTGTGTATTTTACACTGACAGGGTATCTCTACTTGGGTTAGCACATTAAAGGTGCTACTGGAAAGATCTAGAATAATCCTGACTTTTTTTTTATAAAACACTGCAACACCCAAAGCACTGAATGTTTCTACAAGAGAGGTAAAATGGCTGTACTATTAGAATTATGG
>NW_007072709.1:0-911 GCF_000164805.1 Carlito syrichta
TCTCCGCCCGCTAACAATACAATTCAATATCACGGAAAATGGAAGGCCACATGTAAAATCCGGCGCGTAAACTCCCCACTGATCCTTGCCCTGGTGACACCCTAAACCGTCAAGGGACATTCCACATCACCCTCCATTTCCGCCTCCTCCCCAAAAGCATGGGGCGCTGTCCACCCAGTGCAGGCTGGGCCTGCTGTTTCCCTCTGCACTGCCTTGGCTGAAGAGCACAGACACGGAGGCCTTTGTAACTTGTTGTGCACGAGTCCACGTGACCACTCAACCGCTCTGTACTGTACACTCACATTCACACACTTGCACACACACTCGAACTACTCTGGTATGCTGGACTCTCGGAACCCTGCTGAGGCTGGGCTGCGTGGGATCCCAGTGCATTGTTGAAAGGGTACTCAGTCAGCCTCTTCTGATGCACAACCAATAATGGACATGTAACTTTACACAACCTTTGGCCACCTGCCAAACCTTAAACAATGCAAGACCAAAGAGCCATGACCATAGAAAAATGTAATGCCATACCCTAAGACTTATTATTTTGAAATTGTTTGGAATCATTCTGAAGAATAAAACACTACGTGTATGCAAATAGCTGAACAGCTGATCCTTACGTATTATTAATATTATAATTTCCAGGTTTGGAATTCATGAAAGTTAGACTGCTGCCCTTTTAACAAACTGCGAAAAAAATGGTGTTAAGACTTAAAAGTTTTTTCTTACATTTCCAGCTTCTTACATCTCTGGTGATTTTTGGGGTCAATAGATTTATTGTTAAACAATGAAAGAAATGTCACTGTGACCCACATTTTTATTATGTTGATTTGAGTTGAGTATCTGAAAACAAAAGTTTACCCCTCCTGAATTAAAAAAAAGTTTACCCCTGCTAAGTTCCTTCCTGA
>NW_007072710.1:0-969 GCF_000164805.1 Carlito syrichta
TCCCCACCCCCACTCTACACTCACTGAGGAAAGACCATGTGAGGACTTAGTGAGAAAACAGCCATCTGCAAGCCAGGAAGAGCAGCCCTCTGGCAGCCTAATCACCTGGAACCTTGATCTTGAACTTTACAACCTCCAGAGCTGTGAGAAAATAAAGTCCTGCTGTTCACATCCTCAGTTTGTGATACTCCGCTGTGGCTGCCTGAGTAGATTAATACAGACCTATGTGTAGAAGAGCTACAGGGGTCCAAAAATGAAAAGTGGTGAAGACTCTTCCCACATGAGAGTAGCATCCAGAACAGGCAAGCAGGTGGGCCTGTCCCCATGGCTTGTCTGGTTACCAGCACTGCCAGAAACTCAGAGACAGGCTGTTATGTGAATTAAGGGGGCTGCCACTGACCTGGCAGGGGAAACTTCTCTGTAACACATGGGCACTGAGTTGGGAGGAGATGATCCCAGGCGATAAGCCCTCATCAGGATGGGAAGACACACTAAGACACACCACAGATCACAGAGCTGAGTCAAAATCTCAGGCTGTATATGTATAGGCCCTTCAGAGGGCCAGAGGTGATCCCAGGAGACAAACCCTCATCAGGATGGGAAGACACACCAAGACACACCATGTATCACAGAGCTGAGGTGAAATCTCAGGGTGTGTAGGTGGTCTTCAGAGGGCCGGCAGATATGAGACATCTCCCAGCAGCAGATGTCACCCACATGGGAAAGTGAGGTCACATTTCAGGTGATGCCATCTCCATCCAGGGATGAACTATCTGGAGCCCTTTCACCAGGCCAGGGGAGTCCAGTTAGAAGCCCTCTCACAGACCCACAGGCAGAACAGCAGGATCTACAGAAGGAGAAAAGGCCACTCCCACAAGCACCACCTGCCAGGAGAGCCCCACCAAGGCCATGGTCGATGTTGGGGGAAACTTTATTTCCTCTTTGACCTTCCAGTTGGCAGAGGTTCAA
>NW_007072711.1:0-788 GCF_000164805.1 Carlito syrichta
CCATTGTTGTTCTTTTTTCCTTTTCTTCTGTGTTCAATACTTTCTTAAGTGTTTCTTGTAGAGGTGGACTTGTGACAGCGTAGATTCTTAGGGATTGGATATTTGGGAAATATTTCAATTTTCCCTCATTGATGAAGCTTAGCTTGGCTGGGTAGGCTATTCTGGGTTGAAATTGTTTATCTTTTAGAACTTTGAATATAGGGCTCCAAGCTCTCCTAGCCTGGAGGGTTTCTGTAGATAAATCTGCTGCTATTCTAAATGGTCTTCCCTGATACATAGTCTGACCTTTTTCTCTTGCAGCCTTTAGGATTTTTTCTTTTATACCTACTTTGTTTAGGCGAATTATTATATGTCTGGGAGTTGGTCTTCTCATTTGTTGTCTTGCAGGGGTTCTCTGAATCTCTTGTGTTTGAATTTTTTCATCCTTGATGAGATAAGGGAAGTTTTCTTGAATGATTTCATGAAATGTTTGTTCCACCGTGGCCTCTGTTTCTCTCACTGCCTCAGGAAGGCCAATTACTCTTAGGTTCGGTCTCTTGAAGTGATCATTCATCTCTTGAAGGTTTTGTTCTGTCTTTTTTAACTTCTTTTCTATGCTTTCAACAGTTTGGTTTAGTTCTGTGTTTTGGTCTTTGAGCTCTGAGTTTCTTTCTTCTGCTTGGCTAATTCTGTCTTCCATGCTTATTAGTTTGTTATTTATTTCCATCACTGTATTTTTTACTGCTGTTATTTCTGCCATCAGTTCCTTCTATTTTCCTCTTGTCTCTCCTCAATTTTGTTTGCATTTT
>NW_007072712.1:0-1006 GCF_000164805.1 Carlito syrichta
CCCTCGGACTCAGGCAATCCACTCGCCTCGGCCTCCCAAAGTGCTGAGATTACAGGCTGAGCCACTGATCCTGGCCCACAAATGATTCTTAAGTGGTAAGTTCATTAAAGGATGCCAGACATAAAAACAACTTTTTAATTAAATTACATAAAATTCTAAATCACAAAATCATTAAGACACAAAACAGATCAGTGAATATCAGAAGCCAACGTTAGAAAGAAGAATGGACTGCGATAGGGATGTAGGGTGCTAGAACATTGTATATTATGATTTCTCTAGTGGCTACGTCATTGTATGCATTTGTGACAATCCAAATTGTTCAATTAAAATTGACGAAACAATCTGTCAGATATCTCTCAATATAACTGACTTAAAATTGTCAATACATTATTATTTAAAGGACAAATAATTTTTAAGAACCTGAGAATTCAGAATTTAACAATACCCCCAAATTATTAAATAATGAGTAAATACTCTTCAATTGTTTAGACTACATTGAATTTTACATAGGTCTCAATTTTTATTTTTTTTATTTTTACTTATGGGTACATGAATTATATGATAGATTTATAAATATTTGGGGCACATGCGATGTTGGATACAGGCATACAGTGTTTAATCATCAAATCAGTGCACTTGGGGTGTGTATCCCCGCAAGCATTTATTATTTCTTTATGAAAAATGTATTCTAATTCCACTCTTTTCGGTATTTTAAAATAGACAATGTTGTTTTTTATAGCCAGCCTTTTTCAATTGAGTACTAGGTCTTATTCATTCTAACTATATTTTTGTACACATTTGCAGACTATTGATTAGACTTTTTTTTCTCACATGAGCCAGACCTGCGGGACTGACAAGGGTCATAAATCCCCATTTGTGTTTTATGATTAAAAAGTAAAGATTTTACTAATAGAGAAGGTCAAAAATTCTGTAGATTAATTTTCAAGTACAAAGTTCTTGTATTCATGTGTCATTATTATAGCTTCTATTAATGACAGTATTTTCT
>NW_007072713.1:0-1071 GCF_000164805.1 Carlito syrichta
ATTCACCATTCACACTCCTATAAGGATAAGTCATCCATGCAATTCTTCCATATAAATAAATAATATAATCTCATTTTCAAACCAATATCAAAAAGGAACAAAAAGCCTAAAATATACTCTGCAGTTTAATTTCTAGATTGTGACAGAGTCTGAAATGATAGGACAGTGAAGGGATAGAAAATAGGGTGGAAAATAAGGGGGGACAGCTTAAAATATTTTTTACATGCATTCATAGGGGATATTCATATACTGATTTATGGGTTACAAATCATTTTTAGCTAATCACATTTGACACCCTTATAATTCAGTGTAAAACATAAAACATAATATTCACATTTGAAAGATGAAGAAACAGGGTGCAAAGACAGTGAATGAAATGTCAGAAGTCCTACAAGTAGACTCCATAAATGGGACTTAACTGCAGGTTTCCAGCTCCCAAGTCTCTGCTTTTTCTTCAACCATACTCTGCCTGAGCGTCTTCATGCCTCAGGCTTGGAACAAATGAATAAAAGCCTACTAGAAACATTTCCAACCCCCACATCCTCAAGTTTCTCTTCCCAAGCTCCATAGATACAAAAATGCAAACACTAGTGTATGAAAGCAAAATATGGAGAGGCGATAATTTTGAATGAATAAGAGTACTGAAATTTGGTAAACAATAAACACTTTAGAGATATCTAAATAGTTTGATAAAATAGAATTTATTTGACTACAATATTGCGGGGACCCGCCCCTCAAGGGTCATAAGATATCCTGAAGGAGAGATGGATAGGTGACAGACGAAGATCATATACACAGACACCTGCCTCTTGAACAGATGACAATCTAATGTTAGTTAACACAGAGCTTTTATACCATTCATGAAGGGGCAAGACAAAGAAAATTCTTTCACGTACATATCTTTTAAAAGTTACCATCTAGTGGTCTTAGTAGCAAACAAACCAAGATTCCCATAGGCATAGTAGCAAATAAGCCAAGATTCTCATAGGCATTTAGACAACAAGTCTTATTCATAAAGCCAACAATGATACTTTCAGTCCGATGTCCGAAATTACAATCTCAAGAAAGTTG
>NW_007072714.1:0-1010 GCF_000164805.1 Carlito syrichta
GGCTGGTGGCCCTTGGCAGAGGGTGAGCTGCTGCACACACCAGAGCCATCAAATTGACATGGCCCATGCAGATGGCTCCATCCCGTTCATGGAAGCAGACAGGTCCCAGTTGGCCGGGACAAACATTTCAGTCATCCCTTAGAAAGTATCACTTTCAAAAGCTCGATTAAAAGATTATCTGTGTATAATATATCTGGGTTTACAAGGCATTCGGATTTCATCATTTCCAATTCCCAGTCCCCCAAACGAGCATGCTTACATTTGACATCACAAGTCGCCAGCCCACGAGGATTTTCCTTTGGTTTCCTCAAATGCTAATTATGTAACAAGTCTCATTCAGTTCATATGATTCACTTGAGCAGTAGGTACTTCGTTTACATTCAACAGTCAAAAGGGATGTGAAGCCTCTCTTATTCCTCCAAAACAATCATGCTGTGTGCCCAGCTCCTTTGTGTGCAGTGTTCACATCCACCAGCACTGTGAGTGAGATCGGACTCAGAGCCACCACCAGCAGGTCTGTTCGGTCCTGTGAATACAGAGGATGAGTATTAAGTCATTCGCTCACCAGCACAACTTGAGCAGATTTCTACATGCCTGTGAGAGTAGCCTCCAACTAAGAATGCACGCCGAAACTCTGACTGCCCCAAATGCTAATAAATGCATTGGACCAGGATCTGGTTGAAGTGGTGTGTTTTCAAACCCTTTAGCTCTCATGGATAAGAGCAAAGGTTATTTTGTGTCTGAAAACAAACATATTTCTGGAATCATTAATACACAATCTCCTAAACCTTATTTCTGGAGAAAATTACATATACTGTCTTTATTGTAAATGCTTTTTCTTAAATTACAGGAGAGAAGTGTGCAAAACAAATCTGTGAACAAATCCGAATTCCAGAAATCAAACTCTTTTTATTTCCATTAACTCAAAGAATTTCTATGGAAGGAAATCCTTTTCAGAGGGGTTCTTCCAGCTGGGTGGGTTGTGGGAGGCAAGGCCATGATAGCATGCC
>NW_007072715.1:0-919 GCF_000164805.1 Carlito syrichta
GATTCGCTGTCGGAAATGTACAGCTCTGTCCTCGTGGTGCGAGAGCAGCCACGGGTAACGCACGCGTGGATGAGAGTAACCGTGCCTATTAAACTCTTATTTGCAGAAACAGGACGGGAGCCGGACGGGTCCCGCGGGCGGTAGCGTTCCGACACCCGACCTCAACTTGCCCCGCCATCTACGCCTTGCCTGTTCTCACGGTCTCTCCGATCAAGGGCCCAGCCCAGTGACTACAAACGGGGGGAGAGAGCGTCTGCTCGTCAGGTTCAGTCGGGGCAGACACCGAGCGGTGGATGTCGCAAGGGCATCTGTAGAAATAGGTGAATCTTTGCCAGAGGCACGAGAATTACGCGAGCGGAACGTGACGGAAACACAAACCGTGGGAGACCTAAAATGTGTAAAAGACACACGTCTAGACTAGCAGAAATAATCTTGAAAAATAACAAAATCGGAGGGTTACGGTTGCCTGATCTCAAGCCTTTCACTATAGTAACCGAGAAAGTGCAGCGTGGGCGTGACCGGGACACACAGATAGAGCCAAGAAAGAGGACCAAGGGTCCAGGAATCACTCCACACTGATACAGGCAACGGATTCTGGAATCGAAGGCAAAAACAATCCAGCGGGAAGAGCTATTTTTGACAAAGCTGACCGTAGCGGCTACATCGGTCTATGCGAAATAAAGACAGAGATAAACACAGAACTGACGTTTATGTACAGAAATGAACAAGGAGGATATCGGAGGAACCACAGCACGAAGGTCACAGTCATCCACCGTAAGAGAAAAAGTCTAAAAAAGGGTCACAGAGAAAAATAAAAAAGGTATATGAAACGTCAGACGTGACGTCGCTGAGTTTCTCTTCCATGTCTTTCCCTTAAGAGCTCCCGAACAGACGTGTTCCATTCTGAAAGGGTAGACAA
>NW_007072716.1:0-1561 GCF_000164805.1 Carlito syrichta
CACTATATATTATTTCAGTTTAGCAAGAGATTGACACAAAAATTAAAGAAATAGCATTCCTTGGCTTTTTTAAAAGTCTATAAATCAATCTTTTACATACATGCAAAGCAAATATGACCCATTGGAGATGCCAGAATATCCTGATTGCAGATACTTTAGTCTAAAAATGTAGTTGTTAAAAGTGATTCAAATATGATGCAATTTTTTTTAGCAGTGCTGTGATTCTATAAACATCATAGCTTCTTTGGAGGATGAGTTTGTGTTCTCTGTATGGTAGTAGATAAAAGGAACTATGAGTATGCATGATTACTCCTTGTTTTCAGGCACTTTCAAAGTCACCGGTTGAAGATAGGAAACCAAGAGTTACAGACAAGACATAGAGCAATGCTCTTCATTTCCAGGTAGACAGAGAGACTGTCAAAACAGATCCAGCATGGCAAAGTTCCCCCAGGCCTGGACTGCTGGTATCCTACATGTGATTTCATCAGATGAGCATGATTTCATGGGTTTGAGCTCTGACAGCTGGGATATGGCAGTACTGTGGCAGAGTAAAATTCCTCTTAAAAGCAGATCATACTTCCTTATTTAAATCATCTTGAGAAAAGACTGCTCCTCAGAAAGGAGAGGAGAGTAGGAGAGGAAGGATTTGGACTAGCAGAAAAACAGGTGTTCAGCCTCTGTTTGGCTCAAATGCTCCAAGCATTTCAAGCCTGCTGTTGGGGGGAATCAGTCTGGACCCTGCCAGATGGAGCAGTATTTTAAGTCAGTACAGTAGTTCTTCATAAATATCAACTCACTTCTCTTAATGAGTAAATGTTTTTAATCAACACTCTCGCAACAGTGTGTACTTTGCTTCTAAGCTTTCTTGACAACTTAATTTTTTTGTTGTGTTTTGTTTTTTTTGAGTTGGAGTCTCACTCTGTCACCCAGACTGGAGTGCAGTAGCCACTCCCAGCCACCACAGCCTTGACCTGCTGGGCTCCGGCGATCCTTCCACCTCAGCCTTCCAAGTAGCTGGAACTAAAGGTGCACGCTACCACGCCCAGCTAATTTTTGATTTTATTGTAGAGATGAGGTCTCACTAAGTTGCTCAGGTGGGTCTCAAACCCGTGGGGTCAGGCAATCCACTCACCTCAGCCTCCCAAACTGCTGGGATTGCAGGCTGAGCCACCGAACCCGACTGACAACTTAGTTTAAGTGATTGTTTAGCATCTGGATTCTCAATTAGACTGTAACCTACGTGATGACAGGGATTGGGTCTGTTTTATTCCTCATTATCTATTCATTACTGACCATATATTAGGGTCGTGAATATTTGGGAAATATATGAAGATGCATTGCCACAAGGTCTTACCATGAAACAACCAAAATTTTGTTGACATTTTTCAAAGAAAAAAACCTGAAACACTTTTTATAAATAGTCATACCTACTCAGTTCATTTGTTTGGTGGATTATATTTGCAAGTAGTACTTGTATTTAGCAAAAAGTCATCAGAAGTCATCTGTTAATTGCACATTCCTGTCAAAGAATTTCATCTTTTACGACCTTTCTTCTATAAGC
>NW_007072717.1:0-765 GCF_000164805.1 Carlito syrichta
GGGCCTTTTTCTTGGCTTCTGCACTTAAGTGTCTGTTCCACTCTGATCTCATCAGTCAGCAAGTCTTTTGGATTCTCCCTCCTGCGATTCCTAAAGTTCTTCCCAGCCTTTACCCATTTCCTTGGTGTAGAAGGTAAGACCCTCAAATCTCTCATCCTGTTTACTCAAATAGGATCATGGGTCACAAGAGAATACTTTCTGAGAAATGCATCATTAGGCAATTTTGTGGTTGCACAGACAACATGGAGTATACATACACAAACCTAGGTGTTACATCTATTTTATTGACATATATATATTTCATATAGAAAACCAAGTGTCCCAGCACCTTGGTGAACATCAGTCATCTCCCCTGCCTGATCTGCAATGCCAGGATCAAGTGCCATAGATTGCACTTCCATTTATGCTCTATTGTGTTCTCATGGAACCATGAGGTCCATTGTTGACCGAAATGTCATTGTGCACACATGACTGTAGTTTTTAAATAAACCCCCATTGTGTCCTGCTTCGTTCCTTCCCAATGCATTCTCAGACACTGCCAAAGAGTTTTCTAACTTGTAAATCTATCCACATTAATCTCCTACTCAAAATTCTTTAATTACATCTCATGGACTTAAATAATGATAATAACAATTATGACCTCTTTTATTTATTTATTTTTTTGAGTTCCTACAATGTCCTATTTGTCAGGACCTCAAAAAAGTGCATTTTAAATATATTATATGAAAAAATGATATTTATGTCTATGTGAGGCTGGTTTTACTG
>NW_007072718.1:0-615 GCF_000164805.1 Carlito syrichta
CAAAAGGTTTGAATAAAATCGGCTTCGGTCTTGGCCAGGCTGAACCCAGAAGAGCTGCCTCCGAGTAGTTTTCTTCTCTCCGTCTCTGATTCACCGGTGCGGTCCTAACCCTCCCTCTGGTCAGTGCAGGTCACCGACAGTATAAAATTACCTTCAGGCTATAAGGTGTATATGAAACATAAATGAATTGCATATTTAGACTTGAGTCCCATTTACAGGATATCTCATTACATGTATGCAAATATTCCAAAATCTGAAAAAATCCAGAATCTGAAACATTTCTGGTCCCAAGCATTTTGGATAAGTTCCACTCAACTTGTAGTAGCACATGAGAAAGAGAGTTGAGGATATCACCAAATGAAAAGCACAGAGTTTAGAAAATATTGACTGAAAGATATACGCAGTCATGTCTCTTAACAACACAGCTATGTTCTGAGAAATGAATCATTAGGAGAGTTCATCACTATATGAATACCATAGAGTATACTTCCACAACCTGGATGACATAGCCTATTAACACATCTAGGCTATACGGTATAGCCTATTGCTCCTAGGTTACAAACCTATACAGCATGTTATTGTACTGAACACTGTAGGCAACAGTAAACACAATGG
>NW_007072719.1:0-726 GCF_000164805.1 Carlito syrichta
CTGAAGTGATCATTCATCTCTTGCAAGTTTTGTTCTGTCTTTTTGAGCTTCTTTTCTATGCTTTTGACAGTTTGGGTTAGTTCTGTGTTTTGGTCTTCAAGCTCTGAGATTCTTTCTTCGGCTTGGCTGATTCTGCTTTTCATGCTTATTAGTCTGTTGTTCAGTGCCATCACAGTATTCTTTACTGCTGTCATTTCTGACATCAGCTCCTACTATTTTCCTCTTGTCTCTCCTCAATTTTTAAAATTCTCTCCATTAATGTCTTGATGTCTGGGTTTGTTGCATGTAACCAGTCATTCTGGGGACTCTTCATTGTCTGTGTTCCAGAAACTGTTTCCTCAGTGTCTGATTTCCCAGGGGTCTGTGTAAGACCTATATTCTTCTTTTGGTTTTTCTTCATTTGTGCGGTTTTTTTCCCCCTCTCTACTTTTTCCTTCCCTCCACGTCACTGTCTTCTTTAATTCTGTTATTCAGGGGCAAAGGGATTGGTTTTACTTCTGTTTGTTCAATCTCCTATTCTTTATGTATGTCCTTTTACTTTGTTCAATTCTGAAGTTGCACTGTAGGTTGGAGGTGGTCCTTTTTGCAGTTTTGAGATGTACTTAAGGGGAGAGCTGTGATTAAAAATCTGTCTGCAGGTCCTGGTATTTGCTGACAGGCGTGTGGATAATGTGGAACCCACTTCCACTGCCCTATAATCTAGTCAATGCAGTAGGGCTGTAGGTT
>NW_007072720.1:0-1973 GCF_000164805.1 Carlito syrichta
CTCTGGCTACCATGTTTTATTTTCTGAAATGTCCTGTGTTGGACAACAAAATTATATGCCCAATTATTATACCTGTTTTAAGGTGTTATTAGACTGTTTGCAATCTTTTACTTGATGTAGCATCATCAGTGCACTGGGTTATTGTCAGTTTCCTAAAAGATCTCTCTGTCATCAGTCTGGTTTCATTTCCATGTGTCTTCCAGTCTACTTCAGGAATCTGGCTATATCATAAACAGACCAAATTATTCTCATTAAGATAATAATTATCAAGTGTTCCTCACTGTCTAGCAAGTAAGTCCAAAATTCTGAGCAAGACATAAAGGTTTACATATAATTGGTTTGAGTCCTGTCCACTTTTCTGAGCTATCTCCAGTGTATCCCAGGAAAGACCTTTATTTTCCAGTTGCTTGTCCTGCACATGCATGACCAGCACTTCCTCCTTTTCTGTACCTTGCTGTTCCCTTTACCTGAAAGTCATGTTTCCCTTCCCAGTCTGATGGGCTATGACCCCTTACCCTCCATCAGTCACAAAGACCTTCTCCTCCAGTCCACCCTGAACTTCCAGGCTGGAATTACACCCTCTTGCAGGCAGCCCAGGAAGATATGATGTATTTCCCTGCAATCTGATTTCTCCCCCCAATCCACATCTTGCCTGTTTTTCCCTGCCATCCAGGATCGCAGAGCATGAATGTGCTGAAGTTTAATTATATCTCTCCTAAAGAGCATTTAAATGGTTTCTAATTAGTCATTACTGCATATTGTGTCACTGGAGCTGTCCTAGCACATGTGTATTGTGTTCCTGTGTAAGAGTTTCTCGGGATCCACCACCTTACAATATGCAGTTGCCAGGTAAGACTTCTGGTTGGGGACAATGCCTGTGTCCCCAATGTGAGCAAATGTGAACCTGAAAGAGCCAATCTTTCAAGATGGAGTCTGAGTGACTGCCTAGGCTTAATTAATTATCCAATTAAATACTTTTTTGAGTTGCAGTCTCACTCTGTCACCCAGGCTGGAGTGCAGTGTCATGCTCACAGCCATCACAGACTCAATCTGCTGGGCTCAGGTGATCAATTTAAAACAGAGCCAACATGATATTAAAAAGTATAAAAGCAACAGGTGCTGGCGATGCTGCAGAAAAAAGAGAATGCATCTACACTGTTTGGGGGAATTAAGCTGGTTCAACCTTTTCAGAAGCAGTGTAGTGTTTTCTCAAAGCACTAAAAATGGAGCAACAGCAAGCTCACTTTCAGAGAACATAAATCATTCTACCAAAACACACCTGCACAACATGTTCACTGCAGCACTACTCACAATAGCAAAAACATGGAGCCAACCCAGATGCTCGTCAAAAGTGGTCTGGATGAAGAAAATGTGGTCCATGGACACAATGGAATACTACACAGCCATAAAGAAGAACAAAATCATGTCCTTTGCAGAAACATGAATGAAACTGGAGACCATAATTCTAGCAAGTAAGACTAGAAACCAGTCTCATGCCTCTTTCAGTTTTTGGTCTTCAATTCTGTCCTGTTACTGAAAGATTATTTACTGAGTGCTATAATGTTCCACATTTTCTTGCTCATAAACTGGTCCTAAACATTGGGCACACAAACACAAACAACACCAGGCACTGCTAAAGGAGAGAGGGATTGTGGGGAGAAATGGGTACCCATCACCGATTGGGTACCATGTCTACTACTAGGGGGAAGGAAGTCTTGCTTGAAGTCCAAACCATACCTGTATACAACTTAATTACATGGTAATCCTCACATGTACCCCACATTTAAAAAATAAAATACAGTCGGGCTCGGTGGCTCAGACAGTAATCCCACACATTGGGAGGCTGAGGTGAGTGGATTGCCTGAGCCCGCGGGTTCGAGACCCGGCTGGGCAACTTGGCGAGACCTCATCTCTACAATAAATCAAAAAATTAGCTGGGCGTGGTAGCGCTTGCCTGTAGTTCCAGCTACTTG
>NW_007072721.1:0-802 GCF_000164805.1 Carlito syrichta
CCTCAGCAAAAAGAACAAAGCAGGTGGTATCACATTACCAGACTTCAAACTTTACTGTAAAGCTACAATCATCAAAACAGCTTGGTATTGGTATAGGAACAGGCATATAGATCAATGGAATAGAATTGAGATTCCAGAAGCAAAACCTCAATTTCTCAACCAACTCATCTTTGACAAAGCTTCCACCACCTACCACTGGGGAGAGGAGAACCTATTCAGTAAATGGTGCTGGGAAAACTGGCTGACCACATGCAGAAGATTGAAACAGGACCCCTATCTATCCCCATGCACAAAGGTTAATTCCAAATGGATCAGAGACCTGAATGTAAAACCTCAAACCATAAGAACCTTAGAAAATGAAGGAAATACCTTCATGGAAATCAGAACTGGCATCCAATTCCTGAACAAAACCCAAAACCCACAGCTCATAAGAGAGAAAATAGACAAGTGGGACCTTATTAAACTGACAAGCTTCTGCAAAGCTAAAGAAACCATCAAGAGAGCAGGGAGACAGTCTACAGACTGGGAAAAAGTATTTGCCAACTCCAGGTTCGACAAAGGCTTAACATCCTGGATCTACAAGGAACTGAAACATGCTGAAAAGAAAAAAACAAACAACCCTATTATAAAATGGGGAAAAGATATGAACAGACACTTCAAAAAGGAAGACATCTGATCAGCCAACAAACACATGAAGAAATGTTCAACCTCACTATCATCAGGAGATGCAAATCAAAACCACACTGAGATACCACCTACCCCAGTCAGATGCATTATCAAGTCAAAAATAACAGCTGCTGGA
>NW_007072722.1:0-834 GCF_000164805.1 Carlito syrichta
CTCCTTCTGTTACTCTCAGTGTATTCTGTGGGTTTTATTGAGATATTTTTCACATTTTGAAATCATATACATACATATATACTATCCAAACATAACTATGTGCACACATGCATTCATATGCACACAATTAGAAAATGTGATCAGTGTCTGTTTCTTTGTATATGGACAGTCTTTCCCACTAGATTGTGAATTTCTTGAGTATGGGGACCGTGTTTGATTTGTTCAATGGTGTACTTTCATGGTCTACAACAGCACATATAGTTGGTGCTCAATAGATGCTAGTTGAATGGGTAAGTGAATGGATGGATCGGGGAGGGAGATCATTAGTGGCAGATACTATTGCACAGACAGCCCCCAATTGTTGCAAACTCTAGTGGTTAGAAATTCTTCCTTGGTACTGGACATTATCAGTCTTCTCTTATTTCTACTGGTGATTTGAGGCCTCCTGCAGGTGGCATCCTCTCTCAGGATGGTTCTTCACATTTATTGTGACAGCTGTCCCTTGAGTCCCAGTTATTTCATAAGGTGCACACAGAGTAACGAACATAATGCATAAGCTTTTTGCTTCTAAGCAGAATAGGAGAGGAATTGAATTGCTGATGGGGAATGGGGTCCCTGGGTCCATGGTGAACAACTAAATTCACATCCCAAAATATTTTAGTACCTGTGTATTGAAGGGGAGAGAATGCATTTCTAATAGGAGGAAAGATCCAGAGAGTGGGAAGTTTATAGTCATACAATTTTTTTTTCTCATTGAGGGAAACTTTACCATTTTATATTGTTTGAAATTTTATGAAATTTACCTTTATTTACCTTTTATTTGTGGGTTTATAA
>NW_007072724.1:0-500 GCF_000164805.1 Carlito syrichta
GGGACCTTGCTAGGGCCAAAGGTACGATAGTAATCATTGAGACAGTCACCAACCCGTTTCCAGCATTTATGATCAATGGTGCCCTCTTGAGGGAACCAGGGACATACATCAGTCAAGAAATTGAAAAAACTGCGTAGATCTTTCTTTTTAGCCTTAATTCTGCGCATCTTGAGGGAATCCTTAAGTCCCCTAAGGAAGAGCTCGTGAGAGTTCAATTCCTGTCCCATGATAATCACCTACTCACCGTTCCGATGTCCGCTGGGGCGGCTAGTCCAGCGACGATCAAGATCGAGTCTTATCCCGCGGGTTGATCACCCACGGGCTCGAAGCGAGCTCAGGAGCTCAGGGTGTGCCCGGCCGGGGCGTCATCCGAGTAGGTGCCAGCAGCGCCGTTCCGTGCCTCGAGCCCCACGTCGGGCGCCAGGTGTCCCGACCAGCGGGACAAGTAAAACGTGGGCACGAGGAGGACTACCTGATGCTGGTGAAAAGAGAGAGAGAGA
>NW_007072725.1:0-816 GCF_000164805.1 Carlito syrichta
ATCAAAAATAAGTTAATTAAAAATCAGCAATAGGATATTTTATCTAAGCACATTTCAATAAAATAAGGGTATGTGTTTTTATTTGGGTGTGGAAAAAAGTGATTAAGGCTATAGAAACAAGAATTCCTTTCTAATGACTGGCCATGGATTCAGGGATCTGGTATAAACGTTTTCTTCTTCATTTGTAATTTGAAAGAAGTAGGGTACAATGAATATATTAATATTCATTTTACGGGAACCCTTGTTGTTCAGGCCTGTCCCCGAACGTCCCGGCACCCCGGGCACAAACCAACTACTGCAAGTCCTGGCCCTCCCCCTCCCCTGCATCTCCCAACTCTGAAAATCTTTTTTGTTGTCGTTATTATGATGGTTGTTCAAGGTCCACTTATGAGTGAGTACATGTGATACTCAGTTTCTGCTTCCGTGAAAGGTCACCCAGTAGTATAGACTCTAACTCCATCCAGGTTTCCGTGAACTTCGTGAGTTTGTTCTCGTTGTGACTGCATAATATGGCATTGTTCCTACGTACCACATATTTTGAATCCAGTCCTCTTTAGATGGGCAGGATGGTTGGCTCTATGTTCTTGCTACTGCGAACAATGTGGCGATAAACATACATGTGCAAATATCTCTTGGAGAGAGGGATTTCGTTCTTCCTGGTATGTTCCCAGTAGGAGGATGGCAGGGTCGATTTTTAGATCGTTTAGGAATCACCAAATGCTTATCCACAGAGCTGGGCCGAGTTTACACTCCCACGAGCAGTGTAGAAGTGTTCCCTTTGTGTCATTTCCACGCCAGCATCTGTTGTTTTGGGAA
>NW_007072726.1:0-765 GCF_000164805.1 Carlito syrichta
CCTACCCTGAAATGATCTGAAGTGGCCAGTATAGGATGAAGCAATGCTTATATGGCCCACAGGTGGGGTTTATTTAAGTGTATGCCCCATGGTCTTTCTGAGTCAGCACAGAAAATATTAATACATGACTCTACCCCCAAGCCACAGAGAGTAAGAGCAACACAGCCCCACAACTTGATGCCATGTTTGGGATCTTCTGAGTCCTGATATAGCCCTAAGTTGCCGTGTTTGGGTCTACTAAGTCAAGATATAGCATGAGAAGTGAGGTCACAGGTGTACAAAAAAGAGTCCTGTACATAAACTCAAGAATGAGTCTAAGGCCTGGCACTGAGATTAAAGAGTTTGATTCAACAATTCTTTTATGTCAAAGTCAATGTCAAAACACTTACACTTATACCCAGCTTCATCAGACAAGACAAAATTGGGGTTTCACTTAAAGAATCATCTGACACCCTCAGTAATGAAAGGAAACAGAGGAATCCTAATCAATTTTCCTTTTTTAAATGGCAAGTTAAACTCTTGCCCATTTTTGAACTACTGTTCTATTCAGAGAACTATTATTCATAAGTTAAGTATCCATTTCTAAGTTCTTATGAACATCATGCAAGAGACAGCCATGGAGTACCCAAGCGTTAAGCAAAAGTGCTGGCCTTGTGGTCTGCATCACTTCCCAGGGAATAAACCGGTTTTGCTCAGGCATCGTAGAAGCATTGCTGCAATGCCACCAGCATTATTCAAAGCAAATAAGCCACATGATGCTCTCTG
>NW_007072727.1:0-326 GCF_000164805.1 Carlito syrichta
TGATTCCTTGCCCTGGGTGACAGGAGTGGTGGTGGAGATTATTACCTATTTGGCATTGGAATCCTGCTTTGCCGCTAAGGCCAGAGAGCAGTGTCATGCTCACGGCCACCACGGACTCCACCTGCCAGGCTCAGGCAATCCTCCCACCTCGGCCCCCAAGTGACTGGAACCACAGGCCTGCTCCACCACACCTGGCTAATCTTTGTATTTATTTTTGATGGCTGAGACTAGGTAATGCCCTCTTTCCCGGTCTGGTGTCGAACCTGTAGTCTCATGCTGTCCATTCACTCGGTCTTTCAAAGGGGTGGAAAGCCAGATTGAGCCCC
>NW_007072728.1:0-1346 GCF_000164805.1 Carlito syrichta
GGTTTGGAATTCATGAAAGTTAGACTGCTGTCCTTATTAACAAACTGCGAAAAAAAATGGCGTTAAGACTTAAAGATTTTCTGTTACCTTTCCAACTTCTTACATCTCTAGTGATTGTTTAGGTCCATAATTTTATTGTTAAGCACCGAAGGAAATGTCACTGTGACCCACACTTTCATTATGTTGATTTGAGTTGAGTGTCTAAAAATGAAAAGTTCACCCCTGCTGGATTATTTATCTAAGTTACTTCCTGAATGTAATAGTAATATGTCAATAGTACTCTGGGTTTTTTCAATACATTGTGTCATTTGATCCTCAAAACAACAGATAAACGAATATCTTTCCCTCAACTGCAGAAATGAGACACTGTAGCTTAAAAACATGCAAATGTGTTCAAGGTATATTACTAAATCTGTTTGAAGAACTCCTCTCGTCTATAGACCGTAATCTCATGTTGTTGATATTTTGCCTCTCTGCCTGCTTAAAATAAATATTCATGTCTAAGAAATGAACACTTGCATCTAATGAAAAGTCAAAATAATATTCACAGCATAATTATTTGCTATTTCGTTTACTATTTTATATCCAGTGACAGTTTTTAACACGTACACTGCGGCACAATTACCTGGGATAAAATAACTCTAACCAAATTGAAAAATTACTATAACTACTCTGCCAATACGTGTAGTTCAAATGAAGACAACTGGGCTACCATTGATTCTTTTGGGTTGATGATATCTTCTGTGTTTTTTCCTATCAAATAAAAATTAAAACAGGAAAATTAAACTGTTGACAAAAAAGAGGCTGCCTTAGAAATTTCCAATTATATCAATAGAGATATATCCTGATTAGATAAAAATATAAGATCACATGAAAGTTAGTACTTTAAAGATTATTAATATATACTGAAGGACTACAGAGCTGTATTTAAATTCCTTCAGGATGATGTTATTTATCCAAAAAATTCTACTGGCCGATATGGCAATTCATGAATCATTATTTATGTTTTAATATTTATAAATCAACTCGTTGCTCCCTGGTTTAAAATATACACTGAAACTCCATCATTGTACTTGATTTGAACTCTAAGGAGACTGCATAATGCATTTCAGAAGACTTGCACACCCCCACACAATTCCAGATTAATAGTCGAACAAACAAGGAGTAATTTTCTCCACTCCAGAGAAAACTCAGTGATAACATCAATCTAACCTTTGCTTAACACTTACTGCTTACTTCTCACACATTCTTCACAACAAAGTTTCCTCTCCCAGAGGCAGTTTGTTGCAGAATATTTATCACATGCTCATTCATCCACAGAAAGAGAAATTTCGTGATTAACATGA
>NW_007072729.1:0-1129 GCF_000164805.1 Carlito syrichta
AACAGGAGAGGTGAGAGTGGGCATCCTTGTCTTGTTCCAGTTTTCAGGGGAAATGGTTCTTATTTTTGTCCATTTAGGAGTATGCTGGCTGTGGGTTTCTCATAGATGACTTTTACTATTCTGAGGTATGTTCCCCGTATGACTAGATGTTCAAGGGGTTTTATCAAGCAGGGGTGCTGGATTTTATCAAAAGCTTTTTCTGCATCTAATGATATAATCATGTGGTTTTTGTTTTGACATCTGTTGATGTATTTAATAACATTTATGGTTTTACGAATGTTGAACCAATCTTGCATCCCAGGAATGAAGCCTACTTGGCCATGATGGATGATTTTTGAGATATATTGCTGAATCCGGTTTGCTAGGATCTTGTTGAGAATTTTAGCATCTATGTTCATCAAAGATATTGGCCTGTAGTTCTCTTTCTTTGCTGGATCTTTACCTGGCTTGGGTATCAATGTGATGATGGCTTTGTAAAATGATTTGGGGAGCGTTCCATCTTTTTCAATAGCCTGGAATACCTTCAGTAGGATTGGTATCAGCTCCTCCTTAAATATCTTGTAGAATTCTGCTGGAAAGCCATCTGGTCCGGGCTTTTTTTTGTAGGAAGTTTTCTTATTACGTAGTCGATTTCCTTGATTGTTATTGGTTTATTTAGGGTCTCAATTTCTTCTTTTTCCAACTTAGGTAGGTTGTGTGATGTCAGAAAGTCCTCCATTTACTTAAGGTTTTCAAGTTTGTTTCCATACAAGTGTACGTAGTAGTCTCTAATGATCTTTTGTATTTCTTCAGGGTCAGATGTGACTTCATCTTTTGTGTTTCTGATTGTGCTTATTTGGTTTTTTTCTCCTTTTTTCTTGGTCAGTCTAGCTAGGGGACCATCGATTTTGTTTACTCTTTCGAAGAACCAGCTTTTTTTTTCATTGATTTTTTTCTATTATATTTTTGTCTTCTATGTCCTGGATTTGGGCTTTTATTTTGGTGATCTGGATTCTTCTGCTGAAATTAGGGTTTTTGTGGTCTTGCTTTTCCAGCTTCTTTCGGTGGCTTGTTAGGTTGTCAATTTCTGTTCCTTCCATTTTCCTCATGTGTGTTTGTAGGGATATAAATTCCCCTTCTATTACAGCTT
>NW_007072730.1:0-1461 GCF_000164805.1 Carlito syrichta
CTCTCTATTTGCCATAGACACTTCAAGTATCTGCTAGAATGCAGACCCAAGTGTCAGCCCAGCTTGTACAGCAGCCTGGGTCTGTGGCAAAGCCTTCTCATATTCTGGACTCCTAAAAACTAATAGATCTTTTCAATCACTTGGAAAGTGAGTCGTAATGACATATCCAGAAGAGAAATGAATTTCCTTCAAAATCCAAAAAGGCCCACATAACTAATGGGATGCTTTTTTGCTGTTGCTATTGTTGGAAGGACCAGATTCAACAATTTATCCATCACCTTAAAATGAATGTCTCAACCTGCTCATTGCCACTAGAATTCTAGAAATGTCACTGAGGTAGACAGTTCCAGAATTTTTGTTGAATATATTTTGTTCATATATCCATTCACCAAATGTCAACAGTGTCAACAAGCAGTGTGATATTTTATGGGGAGAAAAGGAAATCAAGATCCTTGCAAATTAAATAATGACGCAGAGCTAGAAAGATGTTATATTGTTGAGACAGGACAGTGAAATTATATTGCTAGCCTTATCAGCTTAACGTAAACTATTTCCAGTGGACCTTATTGACAAGAACAGAAGAGAAGACATTTGCCAGAACAGATTAACTTGTGCAGTCAATAAAGTTAACTTGTCCTTCCACCTCAGCCTTTCAAGTAGCTGGAACTATAGTCATGCAATTCTATGCCCAACTATTTTCTTTTTGGGGGGCTTATTGTACAGAAAAAGTCTCACCAAGTTGACCAGACTAGTCTTGAACCTGTAGGTTCAGACAAACCACTCTCCTCATTTTCCTGAAGTGATGGGATTACAGGATGAGCTATTGAGCCCAGCCATGAACAGCTGTTTTACACCTGTTTTACAAGGTCATTAATCTCATTATTAGGACAGAGATCACAACACTTAATTACCTCTTAAAGTCTCTACTTCTTAATATGAACACCTTGATGATCAAGTTTTAACACATAAATTTTGGGGATACATCCAGACTGTAGCAAATCTCTGGGTCCCAGAGATTACAGTCCTTTGAACTCTCCTTTAATCACCAGCATTGACTATAGCAGACAGTATAATTTATCTAACTTATTTTCAACTCTCTTTAATATCTTAAGTAACATTATACAGTTAAAAGTGCTTGAACATCATTTATTTCAGTTGATCAGTGTAATATTTTGTTAGAAATATTTTGAGTAGAAAAATTAGAAAAATGACTGGCAGTGCATACATGCCATAAATATTACTCCATCAAGATAAATTGAAGAGATAATATCTGCTGATGAAAGTATTTATTTGGATTATGACCTCATTGTTCAACATTTCTAAATCAGATTACAACAATAAAATTAGAGGTAGTGTGATAATGAGAATGTCACATATAAAATTAACTGTATATATACATGTCATAGAAAATAAAACCCTTGAGGAATATTTGGATTTTATAGAGCCAAATTGTAAAATTTT